>NW_005178473.1:79194-184546 GCF_000341285.1 Galdieria sulphuraria
GGAAATTTTACAATAAGCAAAAACAATAATGAAGCTAATCATACCATTACTTTTACGGTAATATACTAAGAAACAATAAGAGGAGCTTGAGTTCATTTATTTCGCAAAGATGCAATCATCTAACCATAAAAATTCCATTTCATTAGAGTTGAAGAAGATGATATAGTGGCATGATGAAAGTGAATACTGTATTAACTATTGAGCACTTTCAGTGACCCAAATGTCTCCAACACAAATAGTCCTTCGTGAGAATGTCCTTGTATAAAGAATTTGAAATTTTCCCTCCATCCACGTTGACAACAATTACAGACAGCACATCTTTATTTTAGAGGAAAATTGAGTGTGGGTAAGTGAACTTTTCAAATTGTTTTTGTTTCTTTGGTGGCTTCGTGGTTTCACTTGATTACCTTGTTATAAGAAGCTCAAAATGTCTTGGCAAAGTGTGAGTCTGTATTTGAATTGTGGACAGAATATAATCTCATTTACTTGTTAAATAAGTATATCGATGACAACCTATTAGCTTCTGGTTTTTGCTATGCCGCTATTTGTGGCTTTGATGGTTCTCCCTGGGCCAACTCTCCAGGATTCCAGGTTTGTGAGGAAAGCTAGACTATTTCTATTTAATGACCTTTTTCAAGTTGTTGCCTGAGGAAGCAACTCTATTGAGCAAAGTTTTATCGGAGGGAAATATTGATACGATTGCTTCCAATGGTTTTACAGTAGCTGGACAAAAATATGCCTTTACTCGTGCAGACTTGGATGACGAAGAGGCAGCCCCGAGTATTCAAGGAAGATGCAAAGAAGTAATGATTTATTTATGAGTCATATTCTCTTATTTATGATATTTCACTGTTAGGAAGGTTTATCTGGAAGAGGTTTGATTGTGATGAAAAGTAATCAGGCCTTGATTGTAGGAGTCCATGATCCAGAATACACAAGCGCAACTTTCCGGCAGGTACTACTTGTGCTCTCTTAAGTCGATCAGTGTAAAGTGTCTGTTTTAGGTGAATCTGGACATGACAAACTTGGCCAACTATTTGATGGAGAATGGCTTTTAGTCTAGCCATGAACGACTTGTGATGCTCAACATTTCCCAATATTTGATCATCAGTTCGAGTAGCCAGTTTAATGACATGTTACTTGTGTGTTGTGTTGAAATAAAGGCATATGAATGACTTGGATATTTCTTTTTGAACAATCCAAAAGAAACAAGTACGTATTTCTTATTTTCAAATAAAATGCAACGGGAACGCAATTTAAACTTATCAGATGGAGGAAGAAACTGGTACGGAACAACTAGAGACTCAAACAGGTGGGGAAACCGTAGAAGAACAATCAGATAATCCTGTAGAAACCGAAACTTTTTCGAATCAGTATTTAGAACAGCTTATCTTGTCATACTTTAAACATCATTGTTTTTCCAAGACAGCAGAGTCTTTTGCTAGTGAACTTGCTGGGGAGGTCAAAGTAGAGCCTATTTCAGTAACGACTACTGAAAGTTTGAATGTTTTGATTCCAAGACAAATACAGTTACTGGATAAACAAGAACTGGAATTATTGGATTTGAGAAAAAGTAAGCTACTTGTCTTGGGCGCTTGCAACTATCTTCATCGACTTGTTGTATTCATAGGGGTATGGCAACTGATAAAGAAAGGAGATTGTTTAACGGGTTTGGACTGGGCTAATGTTGTACTACGTCGCAGTATTCAAGGCAGTGGAACAACACAGTTCAAGCCTGAAGACGACTGCTTGGAGACGTATTTTCCAAAGGTTGCCTTTCGAGTTTTTTGTCATCACTTTGTAGAATTGATACGTCAAAACAAGCCTTTGGAGGCATTATCTTTTGCGAAAAGCAAACTTGGTCCTCTTTGCGATACTGATTCGAGTTTTATCGAAAGATTCCAGGTATGAAGAATTGAATACTTGAGCATGGATATTTAGTCCCTAAAAACTTTTCAAAGGACTATTTAGCTCTTTTGGCGTATGAAGATCCCGAAAAGTCTCCCGAGTTTCATCTCATGTCTTTGGAAGAACGCGACGAAACTGCAGAGGAAGTCAATGGCTGTTTAGTTAACTTTCAAGGTAATCATGAAGAAAGAAATTGTTTCATTTTGGCTCATAATGAGTACTGTTGAAGTGTATTATTCTTTAGGGATTCTCGGAAGGTTCTCTTTGTTGGAAAGACTAGTTCGTCAACTAGGGGTAACGATGGACACACTATCCGAACTTTCTGATTCCAACAAAGAGAAGAAATGGAGCTTCCATGATTACGTTATTTGAGAGCATATATGTTTTGTAAATGAAAAGATTTTTCGACTTGTAAAGAGCGATTCATGTCAAGTTGTTATGATTGGTGGAAATGGGCAGTGCAAAGAGTTTATGACTCAGTGTGTTCACTCTCAAAACACCAACCATTATTCATTTTACAATAGTCTTCACGTTGCAAAATGAATTCCTGTTCAAGAAATATTCACTGGAACCGAAGACAACTTGTATCGAAAATTTTCATACTCTTTCAAAAACAATTCTCGTTTCTTTGCGATCCATCTTCACAGGGCCATGTGTCATGATCGATATGTTTTCGGGTAAATTATTTAATACTACGCGACTTTCTTCCCTTTCCAGTTGCAAGTGCTCAGCCAAGTACTTGGGCAATGCTGCTATTCTAGGTAAACCAAACACATGAAGCTCTTGGACCCTTGCATTCCAATCGGTCTCCTTATTCTCAAAGGCACGAGTTGATTCTACTTCAGGACCCAAAAACAACATCGTGCCTTCCTTCATAAGCAACGGATATTCTCTCCATGAATATTTTCTGGTCAAAATTTGTCCTCCTCTCCATCTTTCTCCAGTCCACCAATCGTACCAGTAAAGAGAATCATCAGGAATGTAAAATGTTACTTCGTCTCGTGGATTCGTTACAGGTGATACCAATATACAAGGACCAAATAAAAACTCCAACTCAAATTGTCGACCAATCACATCTCGATGATACACCAAAGGTAAAGCTCGCATAACTGGTAAACCCAAATGACGAGCTTCCTCTAAACAAAATTCAAGATACAACAATAGTCGATATCGCCATTTCATGCATTCAAGTATCCCATCTTCCACTTGTTCAAATATCCAAGGCTCTGACGGTCCAAGGCCGTGAAATCGCATATGGCTCGAGTAGATAGCTGTTTGTGTCCAACGAAGGAGTAATTGACTGGATAGATAATGTTCTCTACTATAGAAACCTCCAATATCCGTAGCATAACAAGTTCCACCACTCATTCCCCAGGATAATCCACCTCGTATAGAAGCTTCTAAACCTCCCCAATCTGCTTGCGGATCTCCTCCCCACTGAGTTGGATAACATTGACTGGAAATCCAACCGGATCGACCAAACACCATAGCTGCTCCATTCTTTGGATTACCGTAAAGTTGTGTAGCCTCATATACACAACGATTATACAACAGTGAATATACATTATGCAATCTTTCTCCACTATCACCATTAAAAGCAATAGCTCTATCTTCTATTTGCTCACCAAAGTCAGTCTTCATAACATCCACTCCAATATCAAACAATTTCTTGTGACTTTCACACCAAACTTTATACGCTTCAGGGTTAGTAAAATCCAAAATGCCACTATTTGGAAGAGGAGGGCAACTTGGAAGAGAAAGGACCTCGTGGCCAAACATATATCAAGGTTTCTCCACTAGCCTTATCTTTTAACAAGTATTCCTTTCTTGCAAGTTCAACAAACCAAGGATGATAAATAGAAATCAGTGGATATTCCCAACAAGCAACTCGAAAATTCAAACGATGTAATGTTTCTACCAATGCAGCAGGATTCGGATATCGAGAAGGATCCCATCCAAACGCAAATCTCGTAAACGTGTCCAACCATGTTCGACCATCCAATAGAAAAACATCCGAAGGAAATTGCTTCTTACGCAATCGAGTAGCAGTTTCCACTATTTCTTGTTCATTTTTATACCAAGCACGAGAAATCCAAATTCCCAAACCCCAAAGAGGGAGTTGAGGAGTTTTTCCGGTCAACCAACTATATTTTTGCAAAATATTCACACAATTTTCTTCAAGAAATATGAAAATATCCAATGCGGAATCTTCCTCGACGAATCCTATATAGGAGCGATGAGAATATTGTGGGTAGCCTACTGCATGATAGACTCTATTAGGAGTATGAAACAAGATTCCCCAACCCTTAGTACTCCATAAAAAGGGACAGTTTTTATAGGACCATTCTGCATTTACTCCAACGGCATCTCTATTATCTGAAGAGATCCACTGTCCACGTTTATTCAGGGATGACCATTTCTCTCCTAGTCCATAAATGGGTTCTCCACTTTCTAATCCCAGAGCAAATGACCAAAATCTTCTGTTCTGCCATATGCCCAAACCCATAGGAGGGATTCTATGAGGTGATACAAAAGAGGCGTCTTGAGGTGAGGTTATCCTAAGCTGTGAATCCTTGAAAAACGAAAGCGAACCCGAATTTTGATCGATATGAATTGCAAGGCTCTCTGACTCTGCTACCCACTGATCATTACTGGAATACCAGTATGGATTGGTTATTTTCGAATCAAGGTTTTCTCTAACGAGTCCGTAGTTCACCGAACTGGCTGTTCCCAAAGATATGCGTACTAGAGTAGAATCTATGAACTGGACGCACAGGTCTCCCAGGTTTGTCTTCAAGTGACTTTCTCGATTCTCTAAAAGTGGCGCTAAGAATCTTGCTTTCTCTATTTTCGATAGGTCAGGGTGCCAAGAGGTTTCAAAAGAAGACTGAAACATCTTGAGGACTTTTAGTTATCGGCTCCTTGATTGATCTCTCTTCTCACTCACACTTCTCTTCAATTTGGAGTCGAAAAAATTGAATTGCCATTGGACAGACAGAGCAAAGAGCATCGAGGTATACAAAAGTATATCCAAACAATGAAACAAATTTATGTGCATTATTATCTTGTCTCAAGAATCGTCTCTTATTTCTTTGCTCCAAGGTGCTTGACAATATCTAAATATAGTTGATTCCTTTACACTCTTTTGTTACGAGAATACCAGTACAGCAATCCATTTTGGTTAGAAGAATATCAAACAGACACTTGTTTTTTTCCCACATATTCGGCATTTGCTGTTTTTAAAAATAATAATATGTAAGAATAAATAACAAAAAAGTCAACAAACCGCAGCTGACTTGGGGTATTTTGTGAAAATTTCGGGTTACAGTTTAGATTCAATTTTACTTGTACTAAACTTCTTCATTTTTCCAAAAATAAAGTATTCTTGAATCTTTTCAACAACCTCAAGTCTTTTGAACGGTAACACTTACTTATCGTTTCCTACGCATGCAGTGATTCCAAAATGCCAATTCCATGGCTGAAGCCAAGGTAGGGAATGGCGAATGATGTTTCCCTGCATCTTTCCAAGTATATACTGTCATATTTCGGTTCCGAAGTGTATCCTCCTTACAGGGAGATAAATGCATACAAAGCTTAGTGAATTCATATCCATAAACAAATTTATAGGCCATCCATGCTGGGACACAATCATCATCTTCTTTAACCTGAAAGAATATATTTGGCAAACGTAGAAACCAGCGATAGTCTTCCTGTATTCGGACAAGAGACTGAATAGTCATCGGGGTCTTCCATGGAAACAATGAACGACGAATTCGAAGAAAACGAGCATTGAACCTTCTCCAAGGACAGATAGAAGTCCATGAATCTCCGAATTCCAAATAATCTAAATAAGAATCTTTCAGACTTCCTTGTTGATTTATAAAGTCATAAGGGCAACAAAAGGGAGAATACAACGATATACCACCAAATATTTCAGGTTGCTCATATACTGCATGAAGCAACGCAATCGCACCCGCAGAGAATGTTCTCGCAAATATTTGTCCAGGTTTTGTCCACTGTTGATCCACAAGGGTTTGTATTACGGTAAGAATATCATCTTTTGATATATGTTTCCCTTGTTGAGTTCCTGCCAAATGCCAGTTGGAACCTAGCTCTCCTCCTCCACGGATGTGTGCAAAACTACAAGTTCCATGGGTTCAACAAAGATTAACAACTATTACCAAATGACCTACCATAATATCCAACCTTGTTCTAAAAGAAGCATGAAACTAGGAGAAAGTTGTGTATCCAAACTTTCACCATAACAACCATAAGACTCTAATAACAGGGGAGTTCTTCCATTCCTACCAAGACCTTTCTTATGGACGATAGTATATGGAATAGAACTAGTACCAGTTGTTCTATCCTTTCTCGTCCATAAGCGATGCCATTCGAATGATGATAATGAACAGGAGTTCCAAGATAAGGATTGCTGTTTTCTTCTCAATACTGAATGCAAACTTCCTGTTGTAAGGTCTAAAGAATACAGTTGTACTGGAACAGTGGGCGAAGCAACATATACCAATATTTTGTTACAAGTATATGACCAGGAATCGCTTTGTCTACAAAAGGAGGCACTGTCAGTTTTAAATGGAAAAGTCACTGATTCCCATTGTGGATAATAAGTTACGTTGTCTTCATTTCTATCTTTGCTTCGTTTGGAAATTAGGTCATCGTATGGCACCGTTGAGCATTTCGTCTTAAATAGATATAAATATGTTTGCTGACGACATAAAACCACGATATAATCTTTAGTGACGTACAAGTCTAACAGTACAGAGTCCTGTAAAGGAGAACCCAACTGAATACATGTCGAAAAGTTTTCCAAATCTTTCAACATATAGACAACTTGGGGCTTCTTGTAGGATGAACGATGAATCCAATAGAAATAATTGCCACCATGCGTCATTTGATTGATACCATCTAATTGAATCCGCTTCCAATTATCTACAACACTCTTCTTTTCATTCGTAGTAGGTAACAATAATATTTCCGTGTCATGTAAAGATTGAATATGTACCATAACATATGCAGAATCATGACTGGTATGCAAGTCCATTGAGCCATACTTTTGTTCCATTTCCATAAAAATGAATTGTTTCCAAGACGAACTGGCTCCTTCCTTAAAGTTCAGAACGAGACGTTCTATACCTTTCTCATCTACTACAAGTAGTGCAAAGGCATTTCCATTATTCAACCAAGCCATATTTCTTATACCAGTAAACGTCTGTATAAAACTTGATAAACTTGCTCCTATATCATGTTCCACATTCGGTTCCTTCCATACATCGAAAAGTGTACAAGTCTGACTATCATCCTTTTCATTTCGCCATATGATTGCAATGGTATCGTCTAAAGGACTTGGACAAAGAACTTCAGGGAAGAGCTCGGGACGTTGCTTTGAAAATTTCAATAGACTTTTTTCTAACAATGTCTTGGATGATCTTCGATGATCATTCGGAGTGTCAACGGCCTGAACCAGAATTCTAGGCGAGGACTGGGTAGTATCGTATAGATATTCATGTGATGAGTTGCGATAGAAAATGCATTCCTCCTGAAACCAGAATAGCTGCAGTCTCAGATCCACTTTTGAAGCTATTCTGTCGATGCCTCTTCCTGAAATACCTAACGCAACTTTTGTTCTCTCATTTTGTTTCCTTTGAAAGGCAAAAATTTTCGGAAGTGTTTCTTTCTGTAACCAACGCAACGAAACAGTTTTCTTCTTGGCTTGTTGAATGGTTTGTCTGAGGTGGGAGTCTGCCGTTGTACAGAAAGAGGTGGCCAACTGGACTGTCCTTGAATAGCGTAATATGCAAACTACTGGTTTCAGCACCCTCTGAAACAGTGAAACGGTATTTCCTACCATTCTTCACAAGTCAGAAAAGCTGTACAGAATTCCAGTTTATGACATGTGACAGCGATATACTGCAATGCTTCTAGTCTTTGGAATGTGACCCATCAATCTGATAATGATGTGATGGTGGTGGTGGAATCTTCATTCGGATCTTATTTATTCTTCTTGTTATATATGCTATTTTCTAGAATTGGTCACTATCTTATTATTACAATAATGACTGTAAGTGTAGTGTCTTCAACATGAAGCTTTTCAAAAGATACCATTTACTATTCTTTTGTAAGTAAACAAGGATAAACCTACATCTAGAGACAAAGTCCTCATGGGATGCTTTCTTATTTCTTCTAAAGACTCTATATACATATAAAGTGATGAATGACTAACTCTTTTTTGTGATCTAATGTTGTGATAATATTTTATATTGAATAAGAGTGGCTTCCTATTGGGTAATTCTCTTAGGATCACAATCCTTTCTCACAAATGGGGCACATCACAAGATGAGCTCGGAGCAGATTCTCAAGAGTCCAAAGCATTATCCCTCAATGTACTTGTTTACAAGTACGTTTACTGAATATTGTTGCCGAAATAATACTTTGGTGACCCATCCTTTTCGTTGCCGCAAACAAAAGTCGCAAGTGGATAGTTTTCAAGGCAACTGGCTATTTTGTAAAGGAAAACGAAAATTATTCGTTGGTATACCCTTGAATAGAAAGTACTTGGTAGAAGAGAAGAAAGAAATTTCCACACTAGGAGAAATTATCACTAGTATATATATGGACGATATTGCGGAAACCAATTTGGTTAGTTGGAAAGAAGTCGGTGTGACAACTGGCCAAGAAAAGACGTTGACAAACACCTCAAAGACTGAAACGAAGAAATACAAACTGCCTGAGGAAGTCAGAAGAAAAATATCGATGGCTATGATTGGACGGAAAAAGTCGAAAGCTGCTAGAGCAGCCATGTCTATGGCTAAGAAGGGTATGGTTTCACCCAATAAAGGTCATAAACTGACCATCGAGGCTCGTGCAAGGCTCTCTTTATCTATGCTGGGAAGAAGAGCTTGGAATAAAGGTAGAAAGTTGTCGATGAAGCATAAAGTTGCTATTGCCAACTCGCTTTCGAATAGAAGCTTATCACAGGAACATCGACAAAAGTTGCGAGTAGCAAGATTGAGACCAACGGATCGTATATTGAGTTCCAATGTGATATGCTCAAAAGTACAGAAAAAGCTAGAGTCAAGTCAAGATAGGAAAGATTCTTTTTATGCAGAAGAAAGGCAGGGACGAGTGGATCATACAGAATGGCCACTGTTGACAACACAAGAGATTAATGAGTATGTTTCCTTAAGAAGAGAACTTCGGGTATGGAGTGAGAAGTTCAGTTTGGATGGAGGCAGCACTCCATCTATGTCGACTCTCAGAAGAAAGGCTCCCAAAGCAATTTTGAAAAAATATGAAAAGTATTTAGAGTATCGAGAACGTTTCCGAGGTTTGGCCTTTGATGTTTATGGAAAGATTGCCCCTGGTTCCGTTTCGGTTTCTCCTCGGGGAGGAAGATGGAGAAGAACTCAACCGAATAAGTGTTCTGATGAATCTTCTTCCGTCATAGAAAGTTCTCCTCCAGAACTTCTTGGTATAGTAGCTTCCTTATTTTATATTTTTATTGCTAACTTTATAGTTAGATTCTTCGTTGTGTCATTGCGAAGAAATTCAGAAATATGTTGCGTCTAATCCTACTAATCATGCTTCCATATATTTGACTCCGAGTGCCTATCGTATATTAGGTCGGTATAGGTTGTTAGAGACTCACGATATTCATGAGTTCGTCGCTCTTCGAAAGGACTTGAGGAGCTGGTCTAATTCATATTTTGAAGAGCATGGCAGAAGACCAACATTGCGAGATGCAGAAAAAAATCTTTGCAGTGAATCTCTAAAGAAGTTCAAAAGATATATTGAAATAAGAGAGCAAATTCAAGGTTTGGTGCGAGAGACCTTTGGCATTGAACAACTGGATATGAACTCTATCGAAGCAATGACGGAAACAAGTTTGCAAATTTTAAAAAGTTTGAAATTTGCTCCTTCAGATGCGAATATGAAAGATATTTTAGGAATGGATTCAACAAAGTAGGTGTTCCAAGCTATGGTGGAGAAAGGATGATTATAACAACTCGTCGATTTCAAATGTAGAATAATATCCTCAAAACTATTCACATATATCTCAATCTATAGGAATAAGTGACTTTCAAAGTGCAATATCGATTTTTATTTGGTTTATATATTCCATAAATGAAGGCTTTACAAAGTTACTGTGTCTTGACCATTCCATTTTATTGGGTCACGACGTCCGCTCAATGAAATGAAATTATTTTGCATTTCCTGACGTCGATCGAGTCGTTCTTTTGGGACGACGGAAAACAAGCTTGTCTTTTATATCTCTCTTGTTATTAAAATATGGCAGACGGGTAAGTGGTCAACAATTTTCAGAGTTTTCTCGTTTCCTGTCAAGCGCACGGCTGGTGGTATCTTTTAAGACCCCTTTCTGCAGGGGCAGGAAATGGAAGGGTTAACCCCAAGACACCAAATAGTCTGTTGAAACTAACTCTTTCGTTTCTTTTCATAGAACAACCTCAGTTGAAACAGTGGAAAGAAACGACAAAGCTACTGTAGACTCAGAAGCACCCAAAGGAAATAAATGGGAATCTTCAGAAGTTCAAGTTTACGAAACTTTCGACGACATGAACCTTCGAGACGAGTTGTTGAGGTACCATTCTTGTTCTTTTTTTGTTCACATATCTTAGTGTTTGTTGTTGTGAAGGGGTATCTTTGCACATGGGTTTGAAAAACCCTCCGAAATCCAGAAAAGAGGAATCCTCCCCATCGTGAAAGGAAGAGACACCATTGCTCAAGCACAATCTGGTATGGGAAAGACGGCAACTTTTGTTGTTGGGATTCTTCAGAATGTAGACACTTCTTTCCAGAAAGTTCAAGCGCTAATCCTAGCACCGACTCGGGAGTTGGCGCAACAAATTCAAAGGGTAAGAAGATCCTTTAAGAGACAAAACCGTTCTGAAGAGCTTGAGTAGGTTGTAAACGAACTTGGGGACTTTATGTCTGTTAGATGTCACGCATGTATCGGTGGAACCCGAGTAATGGATGATATCAGGACGTTCCAAGAGAATGTTCCCCACGTCGTTGTGGGTACTCCTGGTAGAGTGTTTGATATGATGAATAGGAAAGTATTCGAGACAAAATATATAAAAAGTTTTGTCTTGGACGAAGCTGATGAAATGTTGTCAAGAGGCTTCAAGGAACAAATTTATGATGTTTTCCAATATATGCCGGCGAACTGCCAAGTGGGCTTATTTTCAGCTACGATGCCCCAAGATGTATTAGAAATGACTGAGAAGTTCATGAGAGACCCGATCGTTATTTTGGTAAAGAAAGAAGAACTTACTTTGGAAGGTATCAAGCAATACTACATTGCAGTTGAAAAAGAGGAATACAAATTTGAGACTTTATGTGATCTTTACGAAACATTGACAGTAACTCAGGCTATTATTTACGTCAATACACGGAGAAAGGTTGATTGGCTCACTCAAAAGTTGCGAGAGCGCGACTTTACTGTGTCATGCCTACATGGAGATATCGATCAAAAGGAAAGAGATTTAATTATGAGAGAATTTAGGACTGGTTCCTCTAGAGTATTAGTCACAACAGACTTATTGGCAAGGGGTATTGACGTCCAACAAGTTTCGCTTGTCATCAATTATGATCTTCCGACTAATCGAGAGAATTATATCCATCGAATTGGTCGTTCCGGTCGTTTCGGGAGGAAAGGAGTAGCTATCAATTTTATTACGAATGAAGACTTCCAAACAATGAAAGAAATTGAAGAGTTTTACAATACAAAGATAGTGGATATGCCTGTAGATGTGGCTGGTTCTTTGTAAAAGAAGGTTCCTCAACGAATATTTCACCCATTCAAATAGAACTGATTATTAAATATTCCATTTAGAAGAGAACTCTCTCTTCTTTGATAAGGTCACTCTGATAGAAAACTGGTGACTATAAAAAGTTTTTGCTTGTTATTTCGTTATATTCCTGCAAGTATCATATTCTCTTGGAAGCTTCACCCAAGCCAAAGGAGAACTCAGTAATGATCTTCTTCAGCACTGAGAAGATTGGCTAGCAACCTTTCTTCAGCAGTATCCGTCATTCATCATTTTCTCTTCACTGCAACTCAGTAGAGGCTTCCAAGTCAACACGAGAACCTTGTGAACACAACATGAAAGACACGTCGAAAAGAGGCCTTCACACGGAGTTCACTCTGTTCATAAGACAAGCCTCTGTTATCATTGACGGTGAGTGTGGCATAAAAACACTAGTGTCAACCAACATCAACCCGCCTCAAATCAGATCAAGTGTTCATTTCACATTTACTTGAGCAAATCATTTTGTTCAAGGCAACTTGGCGCCATTTCTTTTGTCATGAACTCTGATTGTTCTTTAACAAAGAGTGACTCCTTTTTGTTACTTACTTCACCCAAATGGTTGCTACTTTGGGTTTTTATTAGCACCTACCTTTGCTGTGTTTGTGTTTGGTTGTTTAGGAGTCAAAAGCTTCCCTTGATTACTTTCACGTGAGTCAAGTCTCTCGTCTTTTTTATTTCAATTTGTTAAGTATTCCAAGGAGCCAGACGTTTTGCTTACTGTCTTTTTGTTCTGTGGCTTTGACACTTCGCAGTCTGTATTTTGTTGTAGGCTGTAGACTATTCATATTGCGAATCCTTCACCCAGTTTTCAATCAGTTGACATCTGTCTTTCAAACACTATTCTTTATTGTAGCTGTTCACACCTTATTTCTGGATGGAGTTTGGTGGTTTGTTCTTAGACCCAGGACTAAGGAAAAAGTAGATTTTTTCAATATGAATGAACATGGTCCTCTCAACCTCATTGTCATTCTAATTGAACTGTACTTTGGAAACTTTACTCCACCTCCTTATGTCTTATTGTTTGGTTTTCTATATCTTGTATCCTATGGATTGATACTTTATATTACCGCTGCTTCCACTGGGGAATTTGTGTATTACTTTCTTGATATCAGCAAACCCAAAAATATTGTCTGCCTAATCCTTATACTGTTATGGTATATTGGGAGCTACATGTCGATACGATATTTTGCGTTGATGACATGCGTAAGCTCATCATCAACGGATGGAACGTTTCTATCATCTAGACTTGTTTCTCAACAGGACATCGAAAAATATGGGAATGTCGAAGCCTTTCAAGTCTTCAACGGATTGGCAAAAACAAACAACTATTCGACATTTTCCTGATATCCCTCAAAAAGTTCCAAAACCTGAGGAATTGACTCTTCTATATTGTTCCCGTTTGTCTTGTCGTCTTTCTTGCCACATCAAGATGAGCACTCCAATTCCCAAACCGATAGAAAGCGAGACCAAAACAATGACAACTCCTAACATCTGTCCAGCTCTTTTTGGAGTAAATATTTCCATCCACCAGTTATTTTCATTTTCTACAGTCCATACGACGGCGACTGTATTTGGCATGAGATTCTCCCATCTTTGAATATGTTGTCCAGTTCCCAAACTAACTTCAGCGATATAATTCGCCATGTTTTTGAGACCAAAGAAGCAATCGCAGCTTTGCAAGGGTAAACTTGCAGATTGGGGGCATTGACTACAGATTTGATATACACGACCATCAACTCCATCATAGGAGATTTTAAATGTATTACCGACAAGTGGAGTATAAGAGTGAGGGAAAGAAAAGTATGATAAACCACTTAAACCTATGGCTTTGAAAAATTCTGCTGGGTAATGATTTTCTATGGATAATAACCTCGTCGAGTGTTGTTGGGAAAGAAGAATATCCACTCCACCTCTTATATCAACTACTGCAACGGCTACAGTGTCTACACTAAGCTGCATTATCTTCTCGTTGTCTTTCATTTTATCAAAATGAGTGGCATTGAGAATATCCCAGTTTCCTCTATTTTCAAGCAGGGTAACGGCATTGCTGGACTCATCGATAAATAGCAAATCGGGATATCCATCCAAGTTGATATCACCCCAGAAGATTCTTCGAGGAACTTTGAGTACCTTGTCGATGGAAGTAGTCTTTGCTCCTGCTACCGTATCACTTTCATATCGTTGCACAGTCCTAATCAGCATTCAATAACTCTAAACGTAGCCTATTTCAAAACGAACCATTCATCATCTGGTATACAAAGATCACCAAATTGACGTGTTTTTTGTACATTCAACCAAAAATTCAGATACTTTGTGTCAGGATCACTAGCTACAATGTCCATCGTTCCATCCTTGTTCACATCTAGAAAACTCAAAACACTCCCCTTTTCAAATATCTTTTGGAGAACATCATCTTGAACGATTCGATGTTCTTGTGGCTCTTGTGAACTCAGTTGATAAAAGAATTTACCCTTTGGTACGTTGTTCAACCAGATTTCCAATCCACAATTGGATAGAAAACACAAGTCTGCCAAACAGTCTCCATTCCAGTCCACAAAGGCTGCAGAACTTGTTTCAGATACTTGACAAGAATCATTTCTCCCAGACCTTATTGCAGTAGTAAGTTTTGCACGAAAGAGTTTTCCTCGTTCGACGTACCAAACTGTCCATTGAAAGTTACCAGGCGGTGAATTGATATAGAACGCTTGTTTTTGTGGTATGAACAAGTCAGGAACCAAATCTCCGTTGGCGTCCAATACCAGCACATCGGCAGTCACGTTGGCAAGTTCGGTATCCATTACAAACTGGTTATTATGTTTACCGTAAACTATTCGTCCGACGTTGTCCGTTCCTATCACCAGAATATCCAGTATACCGTCATTATTCCAATCTGCTACGTCTACGGAGACAAGTTGAACACGTTCAGGTAGTTGGATACTTGTATCGTTTTCTACCACAAACATTTGGTCATCTCCCGACCACAGTGCAATAAACAAAGCTCTTCTATTGGCGTCATACAATAGTACATCCAATTGTCGGTCTCCGTTAAAGTCTGCTAATGAAACGGCGGAACCGAGCAATCCCGAAAGTCCTGTAAAGCTGGATTGGTCGACAATATTTCTATAATCTCCGACACTCTGAACCAACTGAAAAGCGTACAACACCACTATCGTCCCTAGTAACCCTATTCTCTGTGAAAGCTGTTGTCCTGAGTGGCAAGACATTCTTCTCAACAGTAGAAATTCTGCCTCCTTGAGACCAGACCTCTTCCAAGTAAGGCTGAAAAAAAGTGAATTATGGTCACAGATAGTGCTAGTATTCCAACGTCAAACTTTATATAGCAAATAATATTATAAAGGCCACTTTTCACTTTCATCTACCATCGATTCAATCCAACCATTTCCATTGAAGACTGTCGTAGAAACAATAACGATACGCTTTCCACTGGAATAGGCCAACGCTTTCATTGCTGCAGCTTCTGCTCTCGTTATGCCTCCAATCATCACAACCACAGCATCAAACAAGGGTTTTCTATTTTTCATTTCTATGGAAACTTGATAACGTTCATGCAATATATCTTCTTCAAAAGCACTATGTCCATTTTTGAACACAGTGCAGAGAGTAGATAGCAACTTTTTCCAAGCATTGTCATCCAAAGCGCCTTGGATGACTCGAGCAGAAAGAGGAATATATCCAGAGAAGGCTTCTGCTTCTTCTATATCAGAAATGGACTCTATTCTCACAATGATGAAGATATATCTTCAACCAAAAAGATATACACCGACCTTTAGGCTGATAATCAACCAACAAACGAAGCGCAGTTCGACAAACAGTCCAAGTAGCGACTTTGGGTGGAGAGAAACGTTTTCCTAAAGCACTGAAAATTGCAGGATCCTTAGCTCTTACTAGGAGACCTGCCTGTTCCAAGTTTTGTAACAATACAATGGTGCCAACCCCATAAGTTGATAATATTTCACGCATCAAAAGATCGAAAGTATCTCCTTCCATACCGTCATCTATGGAACATGATAAACATCTACTTTCAATGATGAAAGAACGACACTTACTCGTCAAACTCCACAAACAAATCAATCGAAGAAGGTTAGGTAATGGTTCTTGTCTCGCAATACAGCCAAGTAAATAGTGTACGTGACTAGAACGATTTTATCCGATGAAACCATTCCATGAAAATAGATATACCTCTTTTCAACGCTAGTCTCTAGTAATTGTCGCTCTATATGGTATCTTCACGCAAACCTTTGAATAAGATGTTCATCCAAGCAACTAAACTTACTTTTGCTTGAAAGAATAACTTTCAAAAGTTCTTTTAGAAATTTCAGAAGCCAATTCGGTATGAAATGATATGGCTTCCTGTTCTGCCTTAATGCTGGTGAGATTTCTCACAAAATCCTTGACCTAAACAATGTTTTATATTTCATGCTATTTGTTCAATAGAGTCATCAGACTCACTTCCGATATATCTGCACGTTCTGGACTAGGCTTCGACCGATAAAAGTCTCGCATGCTGGAGGCCATAGTACCCAGTCGTTCCTTGATCTAGTTTCAATCCAATCTACAAACAAGACCCAATGTTCTTACAGTTGCCACAGAAAAATTGCGATCTTTTAACTGATCAAATACAGAATCTTTTGGAGTAATATGTGCTATACAAGTTGAATGACTATCAAGAATAGTTTCCTTCTTTGGTTCATCCATAGAAGTTTCTTTGGAAGAGCCACGATTCATTGCATCATATACAAAACTGGTATTGGTCAAATGAAAAGTTTCATCCAACAATCCTGCAAAGCTAGATTGGGTTACTAATGGAGTAATCAGGTCCACACTTCGGTCAAATATAATCATCAATAAATTACTACTGTCTTGACCCTTTCAATAGTGTAAGAGAAGAAGAATTCGAGAAGAAGATAAAAGGTACCTCAATATGAGAGGATATGGACGCTCCTCTACCTCGAGGCCTATTTGAAAAAATAATCATACAACTTCTTCGGTGACTAATTTCAGTCATACCTAGGCGTTTTTGTTCTTTTTTCATTATAATATCGTGATAAATACTTTGAAAGTCTGCAACTATTTTTACCTATTCCTCGTATATGTTGGAATGGTCCCAACACTTCCTCCAACTCTATCAAGGACTGTGCCAAGTGAAGAATGTTATTATAATCACCATCGATAGTCATATCTCTAAAACTATGAGGTTGATCCAATGTCAACAGATCTCTTTCGACAGCAGCAAACCCCTTTTTTCCCACGTCAATCTAATAGAGTTTTAAGAAATAATCAACGTACCAACGGTAACTCTGTAAACTCTATGAAAGGATCTAATCCAGCTTGTTCAAAATAAAATTCGAAAACTGAGCTTTTTCTGGGTATCAAAACACATAAGAAACGAAAAGTGTCCTCGTTCGCAGACACAGGATGGGTGCTCCTCGTTGAAGAGAGAATGCTCACGACTAAGTCTTTCATTACTAAACACAATTCAACAAACTTGACATAAATTACCCTCACTAATTTGTTTAGCAGCGTCCACTCTCCCTGTTCGGACAATAAACACAAACTGCTTGATCGACATCTGTTGCAAAGCATCCGATAAAGAATCTTCCGGTATTTGTTTCAATCTTTTGGAAAAAACTCCCAAATTCTCAAAACTTTGAACACCGTGCTCTTTTAAAAAAGTATTGTCCGTCCACAAGTCTAACATCCTGGGGAGTCCTAACCTATATCGTTGACAGTTACATCACTTTACACTTGTTTCACCCATATGGCGCATATACCTATTATCATATAAGGCGTGTTCAAAGAGCAATATTTTTGGTCCAGGTAATATAGATAAGGTTTCTGCAAGTTTACTTTGTCCTATATTTTTTAGATAGACGTAAAGATCCAAAGTTTCTGATAACATTTCCAACGTGAATTTCTACAAAGTGAAAAGAATCACTTTCAACTTTATAGTTTGGATGATTATGATTCTTTCTGGTCAAAGGAATATAAACTTGTCAATACAATAAGAACTTACAGGATACTCTATATTGGAAAGGAGAATGGAATAGAATGAACGATTCCCGATATCTCAAGTTGAATGATACTCGTGTCGTCTCGTATGGGTTGTTTGAATGAAACGAATAGACAAGTTGTCAAACGTTTTATTCTTTTCTCTGTTCTCTTATTGACTCTTCCTCTTTTTATATTTCTTTATATACAACGAGGGGGAGGAAGTTTTCTGTTGAAATATTTGGGTTGGAGAAATAGCTTGCAAACGAGTGCTTTTTTGGCAATAGTTATCGTTCAAATAGTGCTAATATCCTATGTTATACTTGCAGTGAGAGAAGAATGGAATACTTGTAACCAAACAAGTCAGTTGCACAAGGACGATTAGGAAAACTGGGTATATACAAAGTGCAAGTGGATAATACAAGTAAAGAGAGAGAGAAAGAGAGAAAATTTAATTGTTTTTCTCTCATTCGTCGAAAAAAGCATGTCTACAGAGATGAACACTTGCCAATCGATTCTTAGTTTTTCAAACAATAACTTTGTATCTGTGTTACTTTCTTCAGCAAAGAAACCTTTAAAAAGTCAAAATATTCTATTTGGAAAGCGAAAATGGGGTACTTCAACGTTGAAGAAGAAGAAGAATCGACAGGGACAAGGTTTCGTGCCTTCTGTACAGAGAAAAGACACAAACCTCACAACTTTTCAACCACTGACTGCCACTGTAGCTCCTCCTAAAAGTAGTCGCCACGTTGCTTCTTCAGTTAGTAACTCTGTCCAACACCCTATGACACTGACTGAGAAGATATTGTCAAAGGCAGCCAACAGACCTTGTGTGAAGCCAGGAGAGAATATTTGGGTTAACGTAGACGTTCTAATGACACACGACGTTTGTGGTCCAGGTACAATAGGAATCTTCAAAAGGGAATTTGGAGAAAACGCAAAAGTATGGGATCCCGAAAAAGTGATCATCATTCCTGACCACTACATCTTTACGGCAGACCAAAGAGCTAATAGGAACGTCGATATACTTCGTGAATTTGCAAGAGAGCAAAATATCAAATATTTTTACGATATCAAAGACAGACAAAACTTTTTAAATAACCCAGACTACAAAGGTGTATGTCACATTGCATTAGCGCAAGAAGGACACACCAGACCTGGTGAAGTGTTATTTGGAACAGACTCGCATACTTGTAATGCAGGAGCTTTTGGAATGTTTGCTACAGGTATTGGAAATACAGATGCTGGGTTTATTTTGGGTACAGGAAAGCTTCTTATCAAGGTTCCAGCAACTATGAAGTTTGTGTTTCATGGAGATATGCCGGATTATCTACTGGCAAAAGATTTGATACTTCAAATTATAGGAGATATTTCAGTATCTGGTGCAACGTATCGTACTTTGGAATTTTCTGGAGATATCATATCTCAACTATCGATGGAGGAAAGACAAACGTTGTGCAACATGGCTATTGAAGCTGGAGGAAAGAATGCAGTCATTCCGTGTGACCAAACTACTTCTGAATATCTCAAGGGTAGGACGCAGCGTTCCTATGAAGTATTTCAGACTGATTCAAGTGCCGACTTGTATTCCCATAGAGAATACATTACACATCAACTGGAGCCAGTAGTAGCAAAACCTCATTCTCCAGATAATCGAGATCTTGCAAAGAACTGCAGCGATGTTAAAGTTGATCGGGTATATATTGGTTCCTGCACTGGAGGAAAGACCGAAGACTTTATTGCTGCTGCACGAATATTCAAGGACAGAAAAGTAAAGATCCCCACTTTTCTAGTTCCTGCAACGAGACAAGTATATGATGACATTTATCGTCTTTCCATAGGAGGACAAACACTGGCTCAGATATTTGAACAAGCGGGCTGTATTGGACCTGCGCCTCCTTCATGTGCGGCATGTTTAGGTGGACCTAAAGATACATTTGCACGCATCAACGAACCTCTAGTGTGTGTATCCACTACCAATAGAAACTTTCCTGGTCGTATGGGGTCCAAAGATGGCCAAGTATATCTCGCTTCTCCATATACGGCAGCAGCAACTGCATTGACAGGATATGTGACGGATCCTCGTCAAGTTTATGATTTTGGTACCGAACACCGTTCAGCATACTCACTAGTTGACTCTGCGTAAAAATGGTGAAGGGGGATTGGATTAAAATAAAAGAACATAATCGATGAAAAGCGTCTTGTTTCTATCCAATCATCATCGTCCAAAAATGGAGATTGTATAAACCCAATCCCAAAGCAAGTTGCACATGTCTTTTATTCAAACCAACTGTCTTATACCCAAACGATTGGGGTTCAAAACCTGTTGCTCTCGACAGAAACATAAGGTAACTTGATATATCTGATAAACTTTCTGGGTGCTTACATACGACACCTCATCTTGCAGTTGCTAAAAGTGTTGCGTCAAAGCAGTTGTCATCCCAGTTCTATAGTAACTTGGCATTGTAGTGAGCAAGGTAACGTCCTTCACAATAGGCCAACATCACACCACTCAACTCTTCGTTTTCCTAGTACCCTCTGGCAATGTCGCCGTGACCAGACCGCTTACCATTCCTTTACAAGATGATACCCAGTTGACCTTTATGTTTTCTTATGCTGATATGTTACAGTTGGTTGAAAAGTTGAATCAGTTGGTGCTTTCCTTTCGCAACGCTGCTGAAGCAACAGCACAACGAAAGAAAACCGTGCAACCGACGTTTGAATATTATTGTCAACGCAATGGTCTATTCATTCACATGGAATGCAATCCAAACCTTTTTACCAGTGCTTTTCAAGCGAAAGTATATATCCGAGTATATGATGACAAAATAAGGGTACATTCACAAGCCAGTTTGACCACTTTGATGGATGTGTTGAGAAAATGGAAAAGAGAATAAACTGATGAATGATTTCGATGACATGTCTTGTACACCTTCACTTGTTCAATTGGAAACCAACTTGGGTACTTTGGTCGTTGAACTTTATTGGAAACAGTAGGTGGAGAGTCTTCTTCCTTTAACGGCAACTGATATCGATGCCGTGCGTGCTTCTTTCACTTATAGCGCACCCAAAACTTGTCACAACTTTGCACAGTTAGTACAACGACAGTATTACGACGATGTTGCGTTCCATCGCGTCGTTCACGACTTTATTGTACAAGGAGGTGACCCTACCGGAACAGGTAGAGGTGGAACAGTAAGTGAGCATATCTCCATCCACAGTATTTTCATTTCTAGTCCATTTACGGTGGTGTATTTGAAGACGAGATAACCGATGACTTGCGACACACAGGAGCAGGGATCTTATCCATGGCTAATGCAGGTCCCAATACCAACGGGAGTCAATTCTTTCTTACCTTAGCGCCTACACCCCATCTGGATGGTATGTTGAGATGGTAGTTGAATTGACTGAAACTCAGGGCACAAAAGGAAAACACACTATTTTTGGTAGAGTCAAGAGGGGAATACAAGTGTTGAAAAGAATAGGCAACGTCGAAACCGACGCATATGACCGGCCTTTACAAACAGTGAAGATAATCAAAGCATATCCTGTGTGACTTTCAACTAATTATCTTGTTTATTTCTGCAGTGAGAAACCTTACGAGTTTTAGCCACCCGTGAATAAAGTTGTTGACGAGCTTCCAATTTGAGTTTCTGTAACTGACTGGTAGCCTTCTTTTTGATCATCCAACTGTCGGCATTCACTCTCCATTTGCGCCTCCTCTCTCGACCATCTTTTGATAACTGTGCACTGTTTCTATTGGTCACCATTTTGGCCACTCTATGTTGTTTCTTTTCCAAAGTAGCTATTTCATATCGTTGTTGTAACTTTGTTCTTGCTTGATGCAAACACTGTTTGCGTTTTTCCTCCTCTTCTCGATACCTTTGACGACTATTCCAAGAGTTATCCATATGAAAATCGCGTTTTAATAACGCCGCCCATAAAACTTCAAACACTGCTTCCCTCCCTGGATTATTGTCTTCCAATCGTTGCAAATCTTTTGCTCCACAAAGACAACCCACTTTATATAAGAGTTCATCCGGCACATCTCCAAGAGCACCCACTTTACCAGTGTTCCGGGCTATCCAATTCAAACACACACTTCTCAAAGAAGGACAAGGTTTGTCACCATTTTTTACTGTAGTTGGTTTCCAACCACTTTTCATATTACCAAAAGGCACACCAACCGATATAGCATTGACACAAATTTTCCACTTTCATGGCTTCCACAATCAATCGATCCACTTGGGAAGATACCGTCCAACCTACTTGTTGACGATCATCAAAGTCTTTGCCAGTTAATTTATTGTGTACTCGACGAATGACTGCTAATGCTCTTCGGTTGACAGCTTCATTCATGTTTTCAATGGCTTCCGAACCTTGAAGACGTTCCATATCTCGATGACGAATTTCCACTGGAGTTTCTCCTGGACGTAAAGAAAAACCACGACGAGAGTTGGTATTCCACATGGAGTCTTCTTCTTCTTCTGTTCCCACTTTCTCTCCTTGGATACGAGCAATATCTGATAAACTAAAACCATAAGGACCTTGTAACAAATGCTTATTCTTGGAAAGCAAATGTGCATTGCCCTGATCTCCTTCCTCTTCCACTATAAAACGAGCACGACTAGTGTTATCTGCCATAGAAAATGCAAATGTTTTCATGGAACGACCACTCTTCGTCTTTTCCAAACCATTCACACCTTTACCTGATGACTCTTGAGAATAGCCTACATGGCGTCCAACAATAATATCTTCTGCAGTACCCAATAAACGCCAATTGATCAAGGGATCATGTACAAACGCTTCTAACATCGCCATCAAAGAGTCCTTATTATCTCGAAGGACACTCATCACACTTTCACATGTATGTCGGAAATAACCTTCAATTCCACAAACTTCCATTGCATTGACCAACATTCTGGTCAATCTAAAGGGAATCTTTTCAGGAAATTTTTCTCTCAACATAGCAACTTCAAAACAATCTCCAAAATCAATATGAATGACGCGCCCAGTATTTCGTTCCAACATCAGATTGCTAGGATGGCGATCTCCTAAACCTAACACGTAACCTACCATCGACATGGTTGCCAAAGAACGGGTATAAGTAGTTCGCTTATCTAACCACATCTCTGAATTCCTACTCTTCAACCAAAGCACTCGACTAAGGTCTGCACCAGTGGTGTTGGATAGAGCGTATTCAAAAACTTCCACTTTTTGTATCAAAGTCAAGTTATCATAATCTGGAGCCATTTGTAACATCAAACGATGCTCCACATTCAAAAGAATCTTTCTTTGTTCTCTAAACTCTCTTATTAAACTATGCAATGTATCACAACCAGGAACCCAACCAATTAGACCCGTGTTTGGACTCAAAGGAACTACTGAGAATCGCTTGATCATCAAAGCTTTCGAGTTGGTTGAAGCATTTTGAGAAAGCAACTCATTTACCAAACCAAATAGCTGCATGACACGCTCATCTTGTCGCAAGTCTTCGTGACCTTTCAATAAAAAGGCATGTTCTCTTCCATCACTTCCATACACAATCAGTCTTCTCGGACGTTGTTTTGAATTGATAACTTGTACAGTAGGACTGAAACCAGCTATCCGTACGATAGATACTTGATTGCTTTCAAAGCTTGGTGAATAAGTACCAGGAATAGCCAACTCCAAATTACTAGCACGCAACAATTTAGGTGAGACATGAGCAAGATCCAAACTGGTCATAGACGGCAACTGCTTATTGATCCTTCTGAAGACATGATAATAAAGATCCCAAGCCTGATTCATATCCGATTCTTTACCACTTGCTTTGAAACGTCGGCACCATTCCGCTGCTTCTGCCAAATCTCTTCCAAATTCCTTAATAAAGGCAGCTTCTCTAGCAGTTTCAGGACCCAATTCCAGCATAGCATGCAAAGGTTCAAGTACTTCCAACATTCCTTCCACATTATGCTCTCCGAAATACAATCGACTGGCTTCTTCTAAACCTTCATGCCACATTTCATGCCAAAGGATAGCAACTCGAACCAACTCTTTAGAAACAGTTTCAGCTTGTTCTACCAAAGTAGCAGAATGTAGTCTTAGGGCATTCAAAATTTCCTCTGCTGCTTCTCGACGAACTTTGTTGGTAGATTTAGCTGCCACATGCAATGGATATACCAAAGCTTGTGGATGGGCACGACCTATACGAACCATAAGAGAACGAACAGTAGAACGAACAGCTTGATTGGGAGAATGCAATCTTGCAAAGAGTTGAGGAATAACATCCAACCACAAGTCTACTTCTGCCGCAGCTATGCCAGCGTTGATGGAAGCACTCACTTCCGTCATTCCTCCGTAACGGAACCACAGTGTCAACAAACGAAGAATATCTTGTAGACGAATTGCTGTTTCAGAACAAAGCGATAATGTTCGAAAGAATCCATTGATTGCTTGAATAACCAGCTCTTTCGGTTCATCACGAAATGAGTCAGAACGATAGAAATGCGAACTTGTTCCAAGGAGATGTTTCTTTTTGCGTTTGGATAAAACTTCTCCATGAGAAGAAACCAATTCTGCGTTCAAAGAAGCCCAAACGTGCCAAGTTTTGTACCAATTGGGATTCATTTCCGTTGCTTTCTTAGCAAACTGAAGAATAGAATCAGCTGAAATATTATGCAACGACATTTCAGGAATATCCACTTGTGCTTCATCTGAACTGCTGTTATCAGAGTCGAAAAATTCTGTAACTGATTGTGAACGAGAACGCAAAGGTGTCATTTCGTCTTGTAAATTTTTACCCCATTTAGCAAGTTTTAGATAAAGACGAGCAGCAAGATGATCTTCTTCGTCTTCTTCTCGTTTGGGTTGTCGAGAAACATGCGATGCCGCTAATTGTTTGAGATAAGAAAATGCTTTCATCTTTCTACCTGCCACATATACATGTTTTAAAAGTGCAAAAGCAATCTCTGGATGAGCATCTTTTAATGCTTCATTGAGATCCCAAGAATCAACATCATCACTATGCAATGCTTCGTTTGGACTCAATAACCATCTTAATGACTCTGCCGACATAGGAAGACGTCCAGACTTGCGACAAAGACTCGTAAATTTGATCCACTCTTCCATCGAATCAAAAGGATGAAAAACCAAACATCGGACTCTCAAAATTCGATACCAATAGAAATAGCTAGATTGTATACCTTGCAATCTGGCTTTCCATAAAGATGCCAATTGGTTGCGATATGCTATCGTAGGATTTTTCAAATACTTGATGGACTCCTCAATTTCTACCAATCTTTCCGCATTTACAATATCCAAATAAGCTCTTGAATATCCTTCCGCTGCTCTAGCTCTTAAACGACCATCCAATATTCTTCTTCCGTGCTTAACAAACTCCAAAGCCTCATCATATTGTTTTTGGTGGACTGCTAATAAAGCATTGTATAGTGCCCATTTAAAGCTATTCTTCTGAAGATATTTTACTCGTTCTTCAAACTCATCCCAAAGATCAAGATTAAAGGCAACCGATGCTGCACCTTCATAAGATAATACATATCTCTTTTCAGTATCCACACTTTGCCAAAGTTCTTGACAAAGGGACTCCATCCTTCTCCATTCTCCTAGTTCATTGAGACAGCGAATCATTCCTAACTTGCGATCCCATTCTGACAGTACAGCAAAAGGTTCTTCATATGCATCATCGGGTGAAGGTTGCGGTTGTAAAGATAAAACAGGTTTCTGAAAAGATAACAATCTTTCAGGTTCAGAAGAGGATTTTTCTTCTTCGTTTGTCGACATGGCATTACTTCCTTTCTCATAAGCTATCAACGCTTCGTCCCATCTCTGAAGTTTCTCAAACCACTCTTCACGTCTTCGAATACCAAAACGATATTCAGCATCTTTCAAAGCTCCTACCGCTGACTCTTGTTGTAATAAATTATTATAAATGGAAATCAGTCCATGTTCTCCTGCTACGGCTGATTTCGCAGTTTGAGGTTGAGTGACTTGCGCATATTCCGCTTCCTTATATCTTAATGCTTTGGCATAAGCTCCACAACGATAGGCCATAGTTGCTAAACGTCTTACATCAATAGGCAGTGGCTTTTCATCATGTTCCATAAACTCTGCCAATGACAATAATGTTTGTAAGGCATCTAATGGTAAACTTGGAGAAGAAAGTGCAGCCAACAGAGTTTCCACCAAACTTGCCTGATAGTTGGGTGCAAGTTCGGTCCAACAACTTAGAAAGGCTGCATTGAACAAATCTTGCATCAAAGGAGTATATACTTCAGCAAGGCGAGCACAAGAACGGATGGAAGGAGAACCACTTTCTCTAAACAGTCCATTACTAAATTTGTTCAGCCATTCTTCCCAATCTTCGGCAGTCGTTCTTCTTCCAAGGTTCCAAGCATTCTTTAACGAGCGTTGATTGACATGATGTCTTCTCTTCTCTAGATTTCCCCCAGAGGAGGCTGGTCCAGTGCTGCCTTCCAAAGAAGTCAAGGAAGAAGAAGAACCACTTCGGTTCAAAGAAGATAAGGAGGATATGCGGTTCAAAGATGCTTGTCTCAAGTTGCTAGTCACTTTGCCTTGTTCTGTGAACATGGAAACATCCACGCGATTCTTTCTCAAGTGTTGCAATAATAACGCATCAATAGGGCTACTCAATGAGTAAAGTACATGAACTATTGTATCCAAAAACAAACTAAATACGTGAGTATTTCTTTCGGCTATTAATCCAAATATTTTGGTTATCAACAAAGAAACATCCTTTGCATCTGGCTGTTCCAACGCATTTAGCAACGAATGGATAACTTGGCTTGCCACTTCACGAATAGGAACGCGAGTAATCAATTTGGTTAATATTCCCAGTGTTTCTAGTCTGGCACTTGTCGAAGCTGAACCATCACAAGCCATTTTGGATACAATGGGAATCAACATAAACGCATAATCTTCGATGTGGTTTCCCATTACATCCAACAAGTGCAAAACAGGAAGTGCATTTTCACGATTCGCTGAAGTATCCGTGTACAAGGTAGCCACAATACAAGGCAATATTGTCGGTAAATGTACAGCAAATTCGTCCATCAATGCCAAACAAGTTCTTTCAACCTAACAAGTTACATATATCAATATATTGCGTTTTAGTCAATTGAAGATTACGTACGAGAATAACAATGGTTCTCAATTCAGATGACAAAGGTTCACGTTCCCAGTAATATCTGCAAATGGATATAATATCCCATGAATAAGGCCTCACATGTTGTCTAGCTACATGAACAACTTCTGCTAAAGCCTTGAATACATATTCACGAAGATTAGGATCGTTACTGGCAGTATTAGTACTAGTCAAAGTACTCGTAGTAACATATGGCAAAGAACCACGAGGAGGTGACCCAACTGAACTACCTGATATACCTATACCACTCAGAGACTCCAAACTATCGCAACTTCCATATTTCCCTCCAGACCTTGAACCAAGACCACGTCTCAAGTCACCCATACTAGAAGATGTTTTCAGGTTCGAATTCATTTCTCTCATAATTCCCATTCCAGGTGGCCTCAACGTCCACAATAACTTGGATAAAGTAAATGGTAATATTTCATTGCACTTAGGACCCAGAGATTGTACAATACATGTGATGGCATTCACTGCTTCACGATGATGGTGCGACAACTTGGAGTCTGATATTACTCGATGTAATGCATCCAAAGCAGCAGATGGAAAATATTCCTCATTAGCAGTATAAGGGTGATTCAGTCGACTGACCAATGTTTCACTACTCAGTGCCATATTAATGATTCGTTGCGAGAAAAGTCTATCCTTATTTTCATTGCCAAAGTAGTTTCTAGGAGCAACGGAATGACTAACTTTAGGAGAAAGCGGCATTTCCCATGTAGTGCCTAATATACCACCTTCCAAAGGTGAAATAGCATAGGAATTGTAGTCTTCACATGCACCAGGATATACAATCGATCTTTCTGCTATGTAACTTGGGCCAACTGGACTAGATTCCTTCCATAAATGTTCTGTCTGATTGAAATCAAATGAAACTCCATATTTGTACTCTTTTGGATCAATGGCACCTAAAGTACCAAGTAACTGTTCTACTCCCTGACGAACCTGACTATCTGTCTCTGTACGAATAGCATGCAATAAAGAAGGTAATAGGCTTGGAAAATTATTATAAGGACTTATCACACACGAAGTATTTTGCACTATCAACGTAAATGCATTCAAAGCTGCAGTTTTGGTTTTTGGTTCACTAGTCTGATCTTGAACAGCTCCCACCAAAAGATTAAGCAATTCTGGAAGCATCCTTTTCAAATCTTCTAAATTCGGGCCTACATTGGATGCGACATTTCCAACGGCAGCGTACATGACAGTCTCTGCTTCCTCACCACCCGAATCCCAAACAAAACTCAAGTTGCTTCCAAATAATGTTTCTCTTAAACGAATAATAAGAACCCTTAAAATAGGAACCACATAAGGCCATACAATTCTTGGAGCATCTCGAACCATTATAGATAACAAAACTGCGGCAGCATCTCTGGAAGAACGTAAAGCAAATGTCTTCCCTTCACAACGTAATGTAATCAACAGTTGTGCCAATCGGCGCCTGATAACTGGAAATACAAGGGCAGGATTTAAAAAGGAAAGATTACCACAAAGTGAAATGGCGACTCGTTTCACACTCAGGCTTTCATCGTAGAGACAAACCAATAATTTGTTTAGTAAATGGGGTTGAGCAAGATACTTGGAAAATCGGGGGTCTTTCAACCCCTCCAAGGCTGCCAATCTAATTTGTTCGTCTCTATCGGCAACTGAACTAATTAAAACTCGAGAAATGAGAGATGCAATTTCTTTCACCAAATTATTGCTATAAACTCTTCGAAGTTTTTGTTGACGAAATAAAAATTGTTGTTCCAATGCGTAAACTGAAGATGCAGCCAATAGTCGACAACATGCCGATACTGCTAAACGTCTCCAAGAAGGTAAACTCGAATTCATGTAATCAAAAATGTTTTCCCTCACAAAGGATGAAAGAAATCTTCCTCTAAAGTCAAAGTTAGCTACTGTTTCCAACGCTCTTTCTATAAGAATTGAAGAATGATTGAATTCCTGCAAACTTCCACTTTCCATCGATACGAGATCTTTGGCACTGGTGCGTGAATATTTTTTCCTCATATTTGCTTTGGATGCTGGTTCATTACCAAAAGGTGAACCTCTTGAAAGAATCAAGGAAACAGAATCCAAAAGTCGCTCCTGTATTTGAGGTAATAACTCTGGAATTTTCTTTCCTATAGAATTGAGAGCTTTCACCATTGCTGAGGATAAGCCATGTGCAAACATGTGATCCAATAGGTCATGAAAATGATTCGTATAACTAAAAGTACGAAATTCTAGAGTTTCTGCTAACATTCTTATACATGAAAATACATCCTAAATAACGCAAGTGAATATATGAAAATTTCCTTTTATGGCAAGTGACAAACCTTTGCATTTCTCTGTAGTTCCTTTCTGACATCCTTCTTCGGCAGTATATCTTCAATCATGCAAAACACTTGATTGACAAAAGGAGAAATGTATTCAGAACCTATAGCTTCTGCTAACTGTCCATAAGCAACTAAGTGCTGTGCAGGTAATCTTTCATTTTCTAAGTAAAGTTTATGGAAGGAAACCAAGACTTGATGACTTCTCCTCAGATAATCACTTGTTGAATGACAAAATGTTGTTGGGTCTAAAGAAGCCAAAAGCGGTAAACAAATAACGACTTCAGTACGTATGAATATGTCTTGCGTGGATTGATAATATAACACAACTTCACATATTTCCTCAAAACGTCCATGAAGACGTTCGCGAGATATTTCATCTCGAAGTAACTCTGCAAGACATAACAAACTGCCATGAATCTTTTCCGTCTTGATATCTGTTGAGGGCTTCTCCTGACTAGAAAGTTTTCTTATTTCTATTGTATCGAACTCGCTCTTTTCTTCCTTTGTTATTGGAGACAAAGTGTCGATGGAAACTTGCAAAAGCTTTCCTACTAAAGTAGCCATTTCTGCTGCATCTCTTCTTACTACAGTTTGAATAAATGCTCTCAAAGCCAATGCTGCATAAAAACGAACTTGTTGTTTGGGATCCCATAAAGCAGACCATATCAGACGTACAAAGGAAGTTCTCTGACCATAAAAGAAAGCTGGAGCATTTTCGGCAATTTCCTTCAAAACAAAGACTGCAGATAACCTAGCCAAAGAAAACCGAGCATCACTGTGATCTCGAAAACTAAGGCGTTCAAAGGCACGTGAAACTTCTGATTCAACACAACGATAGGCCAAAGCACCACCAGTCCTTGCCAAGTGTCCCAATGCCTTACTAGAAACTCTTAAAAGTTCCAGTTCATCCGCCACATGTTTTGAAACTGTGCTACTCTCTAAAGAAACCATATCCACGTCTTCTTCTTGAGCTTCAAAAATAAATGGTTGGGAAGCGAATAGCTTCTCTACCGCCATGGCTGAAGGAAGACAACGTTCTACATTTTGTAACACACTCCGAAGGCCGTTGTGTGTTCTTTGAATCTTTTCACGATAAGACTCGCCCCTTAACTCCATCAAAACATCAAGACACACCACTGCAGCTATTCTTTCACGTACGTCTGATGAATTGACTAGATTGTTAAGTTGTGTAGTAAGCTCTTCTGCCAAGTTTACATGGAGAGAACTGGCTTTCGAGGAATTTCCCAAAGGAACTACTGTCTCTCTCCATTTCTGTTCTAAAGTTTCCTTAAACCGTCTAGCGGCTTCGACACGAGCACTACGAGTTTCCCTGCTTGTATTGAGTAGTGGTTCCAAAAAGTATCTTTTCAACTTACGAATTGTAAACCTGTTTTAAAAGGGAAACCACTTGAGACTGCCATCTGCCACTTATGTCTTGAACAGGCAACATGACTAGAGAAACATCTTACAACAGAAACTCTCCTGACATTCCCAAAATTAGGGTTTGAGTTCTTAATTGTCAATGGAAGACGCTCAGTTTGTTCAGTTGGTTTTGTATGCAAGTTATGTGCTCTTCTTTGTTTTGTTCCTATATCTATATGCTAGCGCACCTTATCAACTAAGGTATCAAGTTGAAAAGTAAGGTAACATAAACAAAAGTCTTCTCCACGAGGTTTCTAAAGAAGAAGATAGGAACAGTTGAGAAAGTTTACCAGTAAGAAACCGACCCAAGCTACCAAATAAAACTATCGACTATATATGTTGTTGGAAACCAACAAGGGACAATAACTTAAACATCGACTACGACGTTATCTAAAACACATCTGGTGTTAATCCGACTCCAGCAACACAGCTCTTTCTTCTCCTCTACTTTTTTCTAAATCAACCAAAAACCTTTTTAGATCCACTTCCAAAGAAGCAAGGCCACCAACAACGCTACAGCAAAGTGACGCACAACGGGAAGCAACTTGCCCAAGAGAGAGGAGACTTGATTCACTTTCGGGAAACCCAAAGTGATAAAGACCTGCAATAATTCCTCCAAGGTACGCGTCACCAGCGCCGGTAGTATCTACAACGGGCTTTTTACTCAGGCTTGGAACAAAAACTGAACCAAAGTTACTAGTCAAAATAGAGCCTTGACTACCCATAGTTACAATAATCAACTTTGCTGAATCCAGTTTGGCAAACAGACAATTAGAAAGTTGTAAGATGGACTCTTCACTTTCCAATTCTGAAGCATAAGATGCTGAAGGGCATAAATATCGAAACAGACTCTTGGACTCCGAAAGAGAAAATTTCACGACAGAAGCAATATTTAGACAATCCATGAACTCCGATTCACTTCCAAGAGCAGTAGTATTCCCATGACGACAAGCAGCACTTAATGAGACATCCACATCAAGCACACTTGCTATTCCTTTCTCTGAGGCAAGCTTCAATAAGTACAAAACACCAGATAAAGGTACCTAAATACACTTGAGGTACTGAGAATGCGAATACTAATGACATACAACCTGTGAAATTTCACTAGTGAAAATGCACGCCTTGTCCAGACTAGAACTAAAATGCTCTTTCATAAAATCGGCGTCCATCAAACTGGTAGCCCCTGGTGTCATGAGGATGCTACGTTCTCCCTTTGAATCATAGAATACAACACTGGATGAAGATTTATAAAGGGAAGAAACAACTATGCAATTTGTAGATATTTCAAACTGCTCACAAGCTTCTCGGATTAACCGACCATGAGAGTCTGTTCCTTGGGCTGCCAAAAGGCCACAAGGAACACCAAAACGAGAGGCCCAAGATAAATGATTTAAAGTTACACCACCAACACAGATATCGGAACAAGAGAGAGTTGGCAATTCTGTTTTTATATCAATATCGTGCGATAAAATAACCTTGCTTGATTGGAGGGGTAACTGGCTCACACGGACAAAAAGATCCACAACATTGCTACCGCAGCCTATCACCAAACCTTGTTTTGCACAACTAATATCTACACTAAATCTTCGAAAGCCCTGCAAAAGTAACCAATTTCTCCTAGTTTCCACTAAAAGCGTCTTCCAAACTCGGCAATGTAAGAAACAAGACATCGCAAAGTATCGATTTCATAACTCACCATTCGTCGATAATGGTGCAAGGCTTGGTCAAGAAGAATACGCACAACGTATTGTCGAAAAAGACCAAAAAGGCCACAAAAAATCATGGTAGGCGTTTAAAGTACGCAATTGAAGAACAAATTCATTTTCTTGTTCGTAGAACATAAGAAGAAGAAGTCAGCCGGTGGGTCGTCGTCATTTTCACAACTGGACAAGGCAGGTAGAATCACTGTTGCGAAGTACAGCTTTCTTATTGTTTTAATAGACTGTTACAAAGTACATAAATAACCGAGCAAATAAGAAACTTTTGGAAAGGGCTGTTAAAATGGGGGAGAAGTTTACGTTTGTGAACAAGTAATTTGTGATAGTTATTTGAAACGTACTTGATGGATCTCAGAAGACTTGGAAACCTCTGTATAGTCCGTCATTTGTTGATATTTCATCAATGGAATAAAGAAATATGCATGCATATTATTAGTTATTAGTAAACTATGACTATCGATCTGCTTTCTTGAGCTCTTCCGGAGTTTGTGCAAACCTGTAAATGCAACTTTGTCCCGTATTCTAAAAGTCAGCACACGGAAATGTTGTCTTTACAATTTAATTGTTTTAAAAAATATTAATATCATTAATGTTTATTGCTGTAATTTCCAGTGTTACTCGTCCCATGGCTGTAAAAAAAGTGGCTTGAAGCTCATTTTGAGATAGAAAATAGAACTTGAAGCATAATATATTTTAAAATTAATTTTTATCATAATTTTGTTCTTCTGGAAAACAAGAATTAACGACATCTTCGATCCATTCTCTCGTACATATAGCAGAAACAATGTGATCACAACAGAAAAAGTAGAAAACTTCGTAAGTCGGTACAAAGAAAACAATTTCTTTGAGATTTATACAGCAACAAAAATTTTCAAGGCAAGACTAAAGTAATAATTACGTTATGGAATACTAATTCAATTAATAAGTTAGCCAAATTGTTTGATTAGAATTTAAAAAAACGATTAAATTGACTTTTCAAATGAATTTTAAATCGTTAAAAATTTTGATTAACAAAAACGAATTAATTTGCAATGGTTTACTTTTGAATGTGTTTTCATTTGATCGTGTTATTAATGGAGAGATGCCTTTTGTTTGACAAACAGACGAAAATATTACAATTCGAACACCTTGAAATTTAAATGCGTGTCAGCTTTTAAGAAAACATAGTTTCGCTGACTTACCAATGTTTTTCCATTTAAAAGGCCTACCAGTGCATGGTTTGTAGGCTTGTGAATTGCTACAGCGCAGGGCAGACTATTTACGTCAACAAGTATTTTGCGTTCCGCACAACGACTACCTTTCTTCACACACTCAAGAATGTCAACCAACCTCAAATTGGAGGAGAATGGATCCGGAAAGATAATATTAGCACCGTTTCGGTCACAACCAAAAAAACATTGCAGACGATGCGCTCTTTTGACACGCAACGCCAAAGAAAATAGCATATCATCGTCTTGTAACTCCACAGGCGTTTGTGTAAAGAAACTGTCTTCATTAAATACAGTCTCCTCAATTCCATAAATTCGTGGTCTTTTCGGTTTCCCTGCAATGGGTACACTTCTTTCCATACTTGTGCTTGCTGGACTACCTTGGATAAAAGCTGTCTTGTTTCGTTGCGTATCTATTCCCATCACCAATCCATCGCGGTTCTTCACAATCAGTAAAGATGGAAAAAATGGATCCTTGAAGATGTCATCGATAGCAGAACAACACTGATTCGACACGTTTCCAGGGGTTTCATTATTTTTGCCTATCAGGTTTTCATGATTCCATATACGCAAGGGAGAAGCATATGAAGATTCTGTCATTCGGAGGTCAAACTGAGCCATTTCACCAGATTGATACCCCATATACACAAAATGGTCATCCAACAATATAGCAGTCGCTAGATGCCATTGAGAGATTCGACCACGGAGCACCATGCAAGCACTGGAAACTTGTCTACTCCGTATATCATATATTCTTCCAAAACCGTCGTTGCAGGCGCAAGCGAGACAAGAAGCATGATGGTATGCTTGACTCCCAAAGCACATGCTTTGACATCCAACCGCGAGGCTTTCGTTTTGACCAATCACTTGAGTTGGTTCCGTTTCGGAACATCTTTCTAGATCAAATAACCAAGCCACATGACAGTTGCGAAAACCACAAGCCAACAAGTTATGCGCTACAGGTGAGAATTTGGAAACGGAATGCTTTCGCTGTCTCGTATCTAACCGCAACCGTAGTGTGTCAGCTGTCGTTGCTCGCATCGTTGACTTGTTTCCACAATCATCATAGTGATAACGTTGCAACAGAAACGGAACAAACTCGTGAATCTCGATGTTCCTTTCGCTGTAAGCTAACGCAAAGATGGCATCTTGGGCATCAAATTCGATGCTTGAAACGTGACGATGAGGTTGATGGTCGACAATGAAATGGTCCAAAAAGCGTTCTTTCCTTATTTTTTGTACTAGCTTGGTTAGTTGCGCTTGGGAAAGCTGAAACTGTCCACGTCGATGCAAACCATCCACTAAACTGTGACATGGGTTGTGGACTATTTTTGGACTACGCAGTTGTACTTGGTGGTCATTGCATCGAGTCGTTGTCGGTACCTGTTTCCATAAAAAGGACTGGATATCGGTTTGTTGCCATCCATCCTTTCCCATATCACATATATATATATATACAAGTAAGATCGATCGATCATCCAAAGAGACAGAACGGCCTTACCCTCATGTAGACATCCCAAAGAGAAAGAGAAAGAGAGAGAGAAAGAGAAGATGTCGTGTCTCTCTTTGATATGTATGAGGATTGAGATTCTCCTATTGTCCGTTCAACAACAACAACAAGATCATCATGAACCGTATGGATATCGTCCAACATATTCTACAAGATATACAAACACAAGGACTCATCAACAAGATTAAAAAACAAATAGAAACGAAAGTTTGGTTTTCTTTGTTTAAGGAGGAGGTAGGAGAGTCCACCACTCTCGCTGAGTTGAAATACAATATCTTAATGGATTGTACATAGGAAGTCTTTCAAGATACATCGGAAGACTATTGGCACCAGTGGAATTCTAACACAATGCTAAGTCTGGCGGTTGTTTTGGAGTTTCTTCATCATCGAAAGTTTTATTATACTGAAAGCATCTTTAGAGATGAAATTATTGAACAATGGAGGAAAGCAGAGTCAAGTCGATGTAACCGGGAAATAGTTGTATTAGAAGCAATGCTACAAGGAGATGAGGCTGCCTCATTTGCTTTAAGAAGAATCCTGTCCTTATCCAAGAATATCAACAACAACTGTTGTTTAGAACAAGTCATTGAAAAAAGGATGCATCGAGAAGAAACTTTTCACAACGGTCGCCCTATTCGAAGAAGCCATTCTTGGACTCAATAAGCTTTCCATCATTCTTCTTTAGAGAAAATCTTGTAAGGATTCAATATACCATGAGGATCTAAAAGTTGTTTCATTTGCTTCATCAAATCGATGACTTGCTTGTCTTTCGACATGGACAAATATTTCGACTTGACTCTACCTACACCATGTTCGGCACTTATGCTACCACCATGCGCACGAGTCCACTCATAAACATAAGGTTCGATCAGATTGGATAGGGATTCGTTGGAATCTGAACTAGATATATTTAGGTGCAAGTTGCAGTCACCAATGTGACCCCAACTAACAACCTGGCATGTATAGTCTGCCAATCTTGACCTCATTTCAGAAACCAAATCGTAAAAATGTTCCAAAGGAATGGACAAGTCGTATTTGAAAATGTACTTTCCTGAACGGTTCACCGCCTCTGGCATGCTTTCTCTCAAAGTCCAAAGCTGGTTCATCTGAGATTGATCTTGAGCTAGAACAGCATCACTTATCCAATCGGCGGAGTAACAAGATTCCAAAAACTTTTCTAATTTTTCCATATCGTGGTTTTCATTGCTGCCCGATGTCTCTATGAGCACGTAAAATGGAAAAGTACTGGAAAAGGGATCTCTCACGTGAGATAATAGTTTTGTTGCTAATTGCACGGCGTTTCGATCCATAAACTCGAAAGCTGAGAGAATTTCGCCCACTTCATCTTTACATCTCACCAACAATTCGGTTACTTTGTCAAAGCTCTCCACACCTAATAATGCTGTATGCACTGAACGACACTTTTTAGGACAGCATATGGAGGCTGCAGTGATAACACCGAGCGTTCCTTCAGAACCAATAAATAAATGTGGCAAATGATATCCCGTGTTATCTTTTCTTAAACTTGATAACATATTTAATACTTTTCCGTTGGACAAGACAACTTCTAAGCCCAAAGTGGAACCGTGCAATGAACCATATCGAAGAAAGCGAGTACCTCCTGCGTTGGTTGCCAAATTGCCACCGATTTGACAACTTCCTTTGGCACCTAAATCCAAAGGAAAAGTGTAACCTTGTTCATTTACAAAGTTACTAAGGGTTTCCAAAACCACACCAGCTTCACAAGTTACTATTCCGCTTTTGCTATCAAAGTCTCTTATTCGATTCATGTTTCCAAGATTGAGAACGATTTCATCAAAAACTGGAACACTACCTCCTACAAGACCCGTATTACCTCCTTGTGGAACGATGGGAAGTTTCTTTTCGTAACAAAACTGAAGAATCTATTGCCACAAAAGACAAAGTGAGAGAAGAAGAAGATGATGAGAAGGGCAAGAATGTTTACCTGTGAAACTTGATCGGTACAACTCGGTTTCAACGCCAAAGAAGTATTTCCTTTATACTTTCCAATCCAGTCAGTATTGAACGGTTCCAAAGCTTCCTTCTCTTCCACTACTCCACGAGGTGTGACAATTCCTTTCAAATAGGAAATATCTTCAGAAGAGAGTTTTGAAAATGCAGCACTACTTGAAGGATGAGTATACGCCGTTTGTGAAATGGTTCTCAGTTGGTTAAGATATCCCAATTGACGGGTCTTGAAAAAAACGGTTGTCCAACCAAACACCATTTCTTCTTTCCACTCCGTATGCCAAAAGAAATAACCAACCAATCCTTCCTCTTTTATCCTTCGGGGATTCTTATTGGCGTTACTGACTGGATTGGTTGTTATTGGTTCTTTAGACATAACGAAGCTTCGATGACTATCCAATCCAACCCACGAGTCTATTTAGATGTTGCTGTGGAACAAGATAAACCGAAAACGATGGTATTCCAACTTTTTGCTGATCTCGTTCCGAAAACTGTAGAAAACTTTCGTGCACTTTGTACCGGGGAAAAGGGCTATGACGCAAATGGTGTTCGGTTATGTTATAAAAATACGAAAATACTGAAAATTATTCCGGGATTTGCTATACATTGTGGTGACATTGAGAACAACGATGGCACTGGGGGCGTGTCTATTTATGGAGCCCAGTTTGAAGATGAGAAGTTTGCTTTGAAACACGTGAGGGCTGGACTATTATCTATGGTTAGCAGTGGACCGAATAGTAAGAGAGCAATAAAGAAAGGATTGAAAGATAAGCTGATATTATATAGGCAACCAGTCACAATTCTACATTTTGTTGAATCCAGCACCTCAGTTGGATGGGAAACAAGTAGTATTTGGTTGTATAGAGGAAGGTCTACAAGTCCTGCGTTGGTTGGAGAAACTTGAGATTGCAGATCAAGATAGGTAGGATTATGGTCTTTGTTTATGAGTTGCACATTCATTCTTCTAGACCTTTGAGACCAGTCACTATTGTAAGCTGCGGTGAACTTGGTAAATCTAAGCGAAGTGAACCGCTTCCCAATAGTAAACAAAGTATGGAACAACAAAAGACTACACAAGGAGAAAAAGGGGAAAGCAGGGAAAGACGAAGAAGAAGAAAGCGTTCAAGCAGTTCACCATCCGATTCAGCCAGTGACAATGGAAAGTTAGATTCCTATTCAGAAGAGAGTGAAAGACATCGCAAGCGTACAAGTAGACGAGGAGCCAGTCGAGATAAGAATAGAAAAAGTCGTCACGAACGAGGAAACTCCAGTCCTTCCGTGTCTCCTCCAGGCAGTCATCGAAATGGTTCCAGGCGTTCTTCTCCTCCTTATGCAAGACATAAAGAGACTCGGCCTTCACCTAAAAACCTAATGTACAAAGAAGAGGAAGAGGCAGCTTTCGTTATGTCTCCGAAGCTGAAATGGAATCAGGAATGGATGCTTTGCCACGCTTTGCAGCAAGTAATAATATCAGCAATATCCATTGATTCCTATTCGATACCACTTAGAATCCACTGGGTGACTTGTTTCACAAAATGCAATTGATACCAATTAGCCACATGATGAATAAGTTTGGTTTCTTGGATGATTGCAGTTGCTGGGATAGTTGTTTCATAAACCTGAGCAATATCACGTATGTATCGTAGTCTGCCGCGTTTCAAATAATGGGTACCGGCAATCTTCCAATCTTGTATTTGGTAAAGTAACAGCAAGTTTTCAACTCGTTTGACTAGTTTGCGTTCTATTTCAAATAAAGGAATTAGGGAACCACAATGAATACATTGTATTTGATTTATGTTTCTGCTTTTCGTCAGTTTGGGATCTCGAGCCAAATCTAGCGGAACAGCAGATCCACAAGCACTACAAAAGATATCCGTCAGCTTTAAAATCTGAGAAAGGTTCCAATTGTTTGCTTCTTCCGAAAATTCGCTTATTCCAAGTAGCAAACAGAGGTCTCGTTTCATGGCATAACTGTCTTCTGAAAGAAACGGGCACATTGAGAGAACATGAGTTAGACTAGAAACGAACCTGGGATTTTTCAACAAGAATTGCCAATGAACACTAAAAATACTTACAATACAATAGGTTGATAAGAGCCAATCAGCCTACCCGGATGAGGTGGTACTCCATTCATGTGATAAGAATCCGCGGAGTCATTTACTAAATTGTACAACTCTTGTCTCAAATTAGAAACAAAAGAAGCAAGCGGAATATTGTTGTTGTTCTTCTTTTCTTCGGTGGAATCCACACAAACAAGTGAGCCACTGTGCAAATTTTCCAATAACTGTTCCAAAATTCTATTCCATCTCAAAGTCAAGTCCGTAGTAAAATGATCAGCCAAATCCCATTGCATTCGAGAAGCTGGCCTTTCGGACTCTATATAACCTTTTAACGCTTCACCTCGCAAAATATGTATCTCATCAACCACTGGGATACTACCATAGTTGAAGGAATCAACTAAAATGAGACATCGATGAACGAAAAGAATGGGAGCAAAACGTAAATAGTGAAAGAGCTGGTTTTCACGAATTGTGTTGGCTAAGAAACCGCAATATCGCATGGCATCCATTGCATGACTCCGTTTGGTTGCTATAATCATTCTATGATACGTCGCTAGTGGAACGATGGCACCCAGTTGCTTCAAAGAATTGACCAAAATAACAAGTACCTAGACATAGTTTGTGAGTCTCATTGGAAACGTTCTTAAAATGTAATACCTTGTGCATTTGATGTTGAACAAAACTAACAAGCAACGGTTCATACATTAAGCTTGTTTCCTTAAGAATCCAGCGAAGAAGGTGATTCTGAAGTGTTTCTGTTATAAAGCTCTTGTTCACATTGGAAAACAGTCTCAACAACGTTTGACGTAACACAGAGAAGGCAGGAAGAATTTTTTCGTAGCCAACGGCTTCTTCATTTGAAGAAGAATCCAGCTCCTTATCAAAATTTTGAAAAAGATCTGTAACAAAAGGAATCTCGGAACCTTCCATTTCTGATAATATATCCTGTGAAAGAATAGTACAAAGAGCAACATTCTGTAGCTCGAATTCAACACAAATATTTTCATAAAGTCCAGGAAGCAGATACTCCTTTTCTTCAACACTTGGTTCTCGAAGCTCAAGTAGGTCATGGAGCTGGTACTATATCAATTTTTAAACAAAACATCAATGAACAGAATGTCCTACTTACTTCGGACTCATGACCACCCAAGTCCGGAACAGCTCTATCGGACATCCACAAAATAAAGTTGTTCTTTCTCAAATCCTGGGCCCAATTCATATCAAGACACTGTGAATAAGGATCTTTCATGGAGATGTTTCCGACAGGAATCTGAGAAATCCTAGCAAACGAGAGTAGATGTCTAGCTTGTAAGATGATATGTTCGTTTCTCCGTAAGAATTGCTTCACTACTAGCACCTAAATGGATGTATCATTTCTTTGTTACTGACGTCAAATGCAACCCACGCTTACCTCCCAGCCGATCACTGGAAACTGGCTGTCTTCCCACATATAATCTACACAACTCACTGGAGTGACATTAGTACAACGAAAGTACTTGGATAATGCCCAAGGCGGAAGACTTGATTGAACGAATAAAATGCATAAAAGACTTGAAGAGGATTTCAAACTTTCACTTGCTTGCATAGACAACGTTTTGAGAGCTTCTTGATAGCCTTTAAATACGGACGACTCAACTTGCCAACTACTAGTCTCAACCTCTTGTAGAAATGCCGCAGAACAACTTTCTTCTAAGAGTCGATGCAGTTCGATATGAGGGCATTGCTGTCCTATCGAAATGAAGCAGAGCCAAATTTTGTTCAAATAGGGAACGGTCAAAGCAATCAGACCCCTTTCTTTGGTAATCGACAAACATACGTACAAAAATGCCTAACGATACCTTTCAATAAAACTATGGAATGAGAAGCCAGTAATACCTTTTCTTCGGGGTTGGATAAGTGGCCAAGGTATTCTTGTTTGCTAGATATCGGCTCTATCTGTTGAATGTCTACCTTATCTCCCAGAATCATGTGCCCAAAAGTTGCAGAGTCTTTAACCTTGCAAACGTTTCCAAGTCGTTGACAAATATTTGTAAGAAGTGGGACTTGAGTTTCATATATTCCTTCCACTTCTGACAGAGGAACCAAGTCGTTCAGTTCATTTTGCTGACGTAGAAAAGCGCTTTCTTCTACTTCCACTTGATACAAATAACAGGGTTTTCGATATCTTGGAAGACGCACATTGAATATTTGTGGTCCAATAGCTCTACTTGATGGTTGTCTGCAGTTCACATACAAAGTTCTTTTAGAAGATATAAAACAAGAAAACGGCTATGTCATTGTTTAAGAATTGAATACGAAAAGTTGGTGAACTAACATACCTTTTCGAGAGGCTTGTCTGTTCGAGTATCTTGAGGAAATCGAGGAAGTATCCAAATTTGAAATTCTCCAGGTGTTTCTGTAGCTTGAATAGATAAAATGTGCAGTTCGGTCTGTAGTTGGAACTCTTCAGATGCGACTGTTGGATCAGGTGCTATGAATCTTCGAATATCTTTGCGCTGTCGTTGGCGAGATGGAGGTAGGACATCTTTGTCGTACCTGCTTTCGAAGTTTTCATGTTGTCTTTTTTGTACTCGCTTCACTACCTTGTTTCTTCTTTCCAGCCTCCAAATGTTCCGCATGTACACAAGCCAACTATAAAAGCTTTTCTGAATATTTGGTTTATCTTCTGCCCTCAAATTATCATTCTGAGCCATTTCTTCCGAAGCCGATACATTCTCTATCTGTTTCGTTCTCTGGGAAAGTGATAGCATTCTTACGACAGAAATATCCTCTAAATCTGGCATGGATTCTTTTTGAAAGCCAGAGTTTTCATTCGACTTTGCGAAGAAGTCGGCGACCATTGACTGTTTTGCTCGACATGAAATATCTCTTAGTTTTGCTGAAAGCCATTCTGGATGAGCAACCCTTAATTATAATAATTCGGTTACAAGGTGTCTTTAATTACAGTTCATTCCATACCTTGGTACAGGATTTTCGACGGACTGAAAAGCTGCTGGAATCGTAATAATCTTTTGAATAGTTGATGCTAACCTTTCTTTGTAATACTGCCAATCCAAAAATTCTCGAAGTTGTATAGCTTCGCTATCTGTTTCCTTTAGCCATTTTTTCAGAAAAGATTCTCGGATAGACTGTTCTGCGGAGAAGATTTGAATGGGAATAGCACGTTCGGTAACCTAAGCAAGTAAATTCAGAAGACGGGTGAAACACAAGGTTCACATTATACCTGTGCATTTTCTGGCTTTCTAGCTATCACATATTTACAAGCAAGGCCCTTATCTCGAACCTATTGAAAATCCTTAGGTTTTAATGTTTGTCACGTGGACATTCTTTCACAGACCATTTGAGGACCCAAAAACTCAGCTAGTCTCTTTGCAGTAGTGATAGCAAGGCTCTTCTGTTTCAATTTTAGATATTCTCCCAAGGACTTGCTCATAGTATTTTGTTCTGCCAATAGTTCAATGATCTCTTGTTCGCTACAAGAAGCTCCTTGCGTTTCAAGCACTTCGAGCCAATTGTTTGCGGCTTCTCCTACTTTCTGATAGCATTCCTACTGTTCTTGAGAAAATGATGATGGAAGAATACAATATAGATTACCTCTAAAGTCTCCCCTAAGAGAAAACGTTGAAACAAGTCTGACTGAAAAATTTTAATGAGCTTCAGCTCTCCTCGTCTTTTCATTTCAAATCCTTTCAATTCGGCCATACTTCCATCCATATGAAACACAGCATATCTTTTCTTGATGCTCTTGCCTTCCTCTTTTGAAGCTGGTAAGATCATGGCTCGATAGGGACCATCAAACTTTCCACAAACTTCAGAGCGAAACAGATACTGGCCATATTGTCAAACTTACTTCAAATTCAATACTGCACACTGTCTCCCTTTCAAATTCTTTTCTTTCCGTGTTAACCAAAGATTGATACTGGGGATTGCTAAATTGCTGGAATATTCCGTAGTTCAATATTTCACATATGAAACTACTCTCATATGTCACTTGGTCATCTAAGACAATGGTAAAGTTGGAGTTGAAGCAAAATAATTTCAACAAAGAACTCACGAGTTTGAAAAACTATCTTTTCAGGGAAACTCTTTGGAAGTGCACACCAAATACCATCAGTATCTAACTCCAAAGCTATTCCAACACCATCTACAACACTGCGAGCATAGCGAATGATGTTTGCGCCTATTTGAGTTACAACTCCAGCCATTTCCATGGAGTACCTATTTTCATCTAGAAATACGATCTTTGGTACAGTCAATGATTCTTACCATCTCGCAGCTTTTCTCATTACATAACCATAGAACGAGTTGAGGATACATTTATGAGCTAATTGTAAACTTTCGTATAGAACACACATTTTTTTCGCTTCTTCAATACTTTTCCAATCCTTGTTCCCTTGAGCATCTTGCAGCTTTCTTTTCCATTGTTTCAATAATTTTTTGTATTCATAGCGCCGATCTCGAAATGCTCTTACGGTATTAACGTAAAAGGGATGTTCTCTCTGACAGACTGTAGCTTCTCGTTCCTAAAAATAGATTCAAAAATTGCAAACACAAATAGATTCCCAAGTTGCGCACTTCAGTATAGCTGTCCAAAGTCTTTTTATAGATCTTTTGACAATATTGCTTTAGTCGCCTGCGGAATTCCTCAGAACTTCTGACATTTTCTACTTGATTGCCATTTGGATTGGATAAAATGTCTCTTCTTATCTGGTTAGTTTCGCCGTGAGTTGCTGGAAAATATTCTCCTTTCCAAGTCCACCTAGCCCATTTTTGAAACACAATACAACAAGTCAAAACTCAACATTACTTTAAATTTCTTTTACATTGTGAATCTTCCAACTCGTTGAAAGCACAAGATGCACACTGATGCTTGGAAACGATTGCATGAGGTTGCAGTCGATTGGTCAGAATAACGTTTGGATACATAGCACCTACATCTAAATGATAGATAACCGGAAAGTCATTGAAAGCATGTGTATGTTTTAAAGCCTTCAGAGACTCGGTTAGAGACGACTATTTAAAAGGTCATTACGAACACTAGTTGCAGTCAAGAAATGAGTCTTACTGATAGTTGAACATAATTGGTCACCTTGGATGGATCAACTTTCAATCTATTCATTGCGTGCTGCAATATTTCATCCAGTCTGCGAGTGAGATCACCCAATACTTCCTCGGAAAGCGAGAACCGAACTAAGAGAATTAATTTTGAGCCCTATTTCGAGGCTGAAAGACGAACCTGATAAGTCGCTTCGAAATACGCCTGCTTGTAGTGCCTCCACGTGCCCTCCGATGTAGGTTTCATTTTCTAAAAGATGACCATCATAATACTTTTCCAATGTAGTTTGATGTTTATTAGGACATAAAATATCCTGTTGGTAAGCTTCTTTCATTAGTAAATTCTCGCACAAGGTTCCAGAACCTCTGCGCAGGACGTCTTCTGGTGGAAGTGGAACAATGTTACAAAGAGAAAATATAAACGGGTGGACGTATCTCATGTACAAGTAATACGTACAAACTGCGTCAGAAACTGAATAGGATGCTAACAGTTGAGGATTACTTCTTGCTGCAGGCATCATTTCTTCTGGATCAAGTTCAAGAGGATCGTAACTAATATGAATATTTTTTCAGAGAAAATTGCGGTTCCGAACTCGTACACATACCCAAGTAGTGATCGAGTAACTGCTTTAAGACCACGGGAACCCTGTGGTAGATATGAATCTCGATTCACCCAGTGCATACAGTCCAAATGAATCGTTGCGCGACCGCGAGTTTCCCTTTGATTGCATGATATTCCTATTTCCTTTTCTATGTCGATATCATAATATCTGGCTCTTTCAAAAACAAATGGCCAGTCAAACATATCTCCGTTATATGTCACAAAAATTTGTGGAGTATGTAACTGTATCTCATCTAGGAATCGTAGTAATAACGACCTTTCATCATTTTCATTGAAAACTGTAAAGTCTCCTGGAAACTACCAAATCTCAACCCAATTACAACAATATATATAATACATACCTCATCTTTAGGACTATAAGTGAAATCGTCAATATTTGCAGCAACAATTTCTCTATTCACACCTAGATATCCTTTTCCATCTATCATCCAAGATATCATCATAACTTGATCACCAGTTTTTGCATCAGGAAATTTGAGAGGAGCTTTTGTTGTCTCAATATCAAATGCCAAAACAACGGGCTGTGGCCTTTCTACTATTTCTGATAGAGGATGCAAAACTGCATTGGATTTGGAGTCGACTCGGACATTGTACCAAAGACCAACATGTATATTTTGACTAATCATAGTTCTTGAAATGGGAGATATATCATATTCAAATATTTCGAGAATAGAATGAAATCCGTCGCTTCTCCTAAAAATTGTTAAAGTTACGTACATTATGGTAAGTCAGGATCTGTTCGTACGTTAATTTTTCTTCATTCTCTTTCGTTTCTTCCAATAACAAATTCCTACTTGTGCTGAACTCTTCCAATCTACGAAGAACGAAGCTTGATACTTCATTGAGCTCTGACATAGTTCGAAATTCGATAGCCAATAAAGATCTCTTTGTCATGCTTGCAACGTGATTTGGAACTGACTGATCGTGAAGAGCTACTTGCTTTATAGCATAGAGTTTATCACGAAAATACTTTTTCAAGGCGAACTCTACTTCTTCCTCAGAGCCTTCTTTCACTTTGAGGTAAAAATATGGTCTACATATCATGGTGGCACGAAAATGATTCCCATCAGCACCGATAAAGAAGAGGTCTACAGCCTTTAAGGGTTTTAGGAGTTTATCGGGACAGCATAGGAAACCTTTACCTGTGTAACCCTCTTATTTGTTGGGTCCTCAACAGTGGTAGCTACTGCGTTAAACAGCCATCCAACTTTGGACCCTGTTAGAGATAACAAGGGCTCAAATCCACTATCTCTGTCGAGCTTATCTAAAGAGATTTGTCAATACTTTTTTCAGAATAGATAACTCGACGAAACTTGCCTTGCTTTCTTCGCCTTTCTTTTACTTGTTGTTGATACAAAGACGAATCTTCTTCTTCAGATGCAGCAGTTTCGAGTATATTTCGTTTCCTTTGAGACTGTGAAAGCCGTGAACATCTTCATAACGGAGCTTGACTCGTTCCTTACCTGCATTCAAATTTAGCGCCAAACAAATGTGGGAAAGAGTAGACCAATTTACTTGAATGAAACAAAGCCAGTCTGTTAAATACTATTGCATTACAAACGACATAAGATAAAATGGACGTAAAACAATATAAAGCTTTGGAAGAAGAAAGTTGAGAACGTTTTCCATTTGCCAATTATCCAAACAAGTGTTTTGCAGATCTCCATATATAGAGAATGTGTTGAATGTGAAGAACAAATTAAACACAGGTGTTGATGTTTGCAAGAGATTCCCTTTAAAAATAGTACTGAGAAACAAGGCTCTCTTTTGCTTTCAGTTTAAAATAGTAAGAGTTCTGTCGCACTATGGTAAAACAAAATTTCTTTCTAAACGAAAGCATCGTCAAACATACTCTTCGTTGGAATCTTTTGTAATAATACTAGGTGACAAATGCAGGTTATTTCGACTTCTACATCCTCCTATAGAATTCAGATGTTTTATGGACTCATCTTTAAGATTTGAGAAACAAAGTTGTAAAAAATGGCGGGATTTGGAGAAGGTCCCAATTTGTCCTTTTGATGAGCTATTGTTGACAACATAATAGTAAACAAAACCCAACAAGTTTATGAATATTTTAAAAATCAAATGACTGACAGGTATGGAGCTTTAACCAAGAAGCACTATAACAAGTACTCAAGTAATCTCGCAGGGTGAAGAATATCGACAGAGGCGTGAAAACAGAAAGCATAGAGGAATCTTCAGAAACTCTCTTCCTCAGCAAGCAACAGATAACTCATGAGCATCAATTTTCCAAAGCACTTCTTGTAAGTCAACTAGGGAGGATAGTTTTTGCGTTGAATATAGTTTAGGAAAAGTCTTTGGATGGCTTGGTTACCCTTCTTTCACAGACGCAGTCTTCTTGCATAGCTGAAAATCTTACACCCTCGCAACTTCGTGCAGATGACTCTCCAAAACTTACATCGACACTAGCTATTTGCGTATACGAGCAACCAGGAAACAAGAGGAAAGCAAAGGCGAGAGAAATCTTGGAGTGGGAACTTGCATATGCATCAGCCCGTCAAAGACTGACTGCTCACGTCAGAGCACTGTTAAATTTGTGCGTTCTGTCTCGAATGGAGAATATAGAGTTTGACAAGGATCTTGCTTTTCAAACCATTCAAGAGAAACTAGAACTGTTAAAAGCTAGACTACAGAGTGCAGGCGTCGGGGTTGAGAAAAAAAGAGTTCTCCTTGCTCAGAATTTACTAGAAGCGGAATATTTGATTGAAAAAGGTCTTTTTTTCAATTCTAGAAATAAGCAAGAAGAGGCCTTGGCTTGTTTTAAGCAAGCGTTACAACCTGCCTTTGTAGGAGCAGAAATGGGATTTAGGAAATGGTTGCTGGCAAGTCTGAAATGGACAGCTGTCGGTGAAATGAAGGCAAAACATTGGCTTCAGGGCGCTGTTTACTTCACAGATTATTGTGGAAGATGTTTATTTCACATTCGAGAAGTTGTCCTACAACAGAGCACACCTGCTGTATATTCCGATTCCAAAAATCATGTAGAAAAGTCAAATGTAGAACCAAGAAGTCAACTCAAGTACTTTATACCTGGGAATTTCGTGGAATCGTTTTTGAACTTATGTGATTGTCTGTTTCATTTAAGGCTTTACGAGGCTGCGAGTATTTGTCTAAACTATATTTCATCTGTTGTCCTTTCGGTAGACGATGAGGAAATAACGGGCCGTCATTTTGAACTGAAAATGTAGTTTCTAGCTAAATGTATTTAAAACTTTGTCTAACTGCAAGTCTAGGAACGTTAATGATAGTATCAATAGAGAAAAGAGAAAGGCACTGGTTTCCGAGGATGAGGACTGGGACTCTGAATTTGGCTCTCTGGACGCTGAAGAATTACATCCGCGCTTCTCCAACTTGTTTGGTGATAAGTTTACTCAACTGAATTCTGAAAAAGACCATAGGTTGACTCTACTGAAAGAGCAGATGGAGGTTCGAAGTTCATTCCTAAAAAATTCTGCATTTATAAAGTATCCGAAGCCAACAGTTCTCTATAGCTTAAGACTTGCAGATGGCCGTATGCAGTTGCATGAGAAAGAATACGAATCTTGGCTTTTACACTATTCCTTTGTTGATGACAGTAAATATAAAGAAGGTCAGCAAAATCTAGAAGTATGGAGCGATTCAAACAAGAGCATTCCCACTTCTAATGTGATCTTGGATCGCCTTAAGAGACTGGATCAGGTCACATTGGAATGGGCTGAGATGTACTTTCTATTGATTTGGGACACTTTCAGGGAGAAAAAGTTCTCTCTGATGTTTAAATATGCAGATAATTATTTTAGTGCATTACATGGTGCCAATTCCGTTTTGAGCATTGATGAAAGAAAGGATGACAAAAAGTACGAGAAGCTGTTTCAAATGAGCATGGAAATTGAAAAAATAGTAAGAACTAGTATAAAGTATTCATCAACCAACACATCTATGACTACCATGAAAAAGAATCTACATATTATAGAATGTACTTTTCCAGAGATGATTTTGAGGATCAAATTGTACAAAGTGCAATGTAGAGGCCATAATTGTTTAGAAAACGAAAATTCTACTGATTTTCTTGAAGTTACCAAAAATTTATTGGAGATTCAAAGAGCTTGTTGTAACATAGATAATGAATCTTGGCTATCCTTCGAAACTTGGGACTCGATAAACTTTGATAGTGTGGCTTTTTCAACAAAAGACCTCGACGTACAAGTTGATGCCATAGCATCTTTATATTTTTTTCTTTGTGAACGGTCCCCGTTAACCGGAAAGCCACTGATTCATGCAGGCAGAAATGAAGGAGCGATAATCCCGAGAAGAAAGGATTTCCAGGGTCTTATGAAGAAACTCAAGTTGCAATACGAATCTATTCCAAGCGCAAGTCACATCAAAGCAAAGACCGCTTTTGTATTGGCTCATTATGGTTTTCATTCCACGGGAGATAAAGCAACAGCTGAAAGACAGCTCTTTGAAGCACTTGTGATATGGAAACAGTACTCAAATGATCATTTGACATATCCAGTACCGCTCCTGACGGGAGAATTTGTACAAGAAGTACTTAACTTTTTGGCAAATATTCTTTTGCAAAATGGAAAGGCTATCTATAGCTTAGCTGCCAGTACAGCGGAACATGTTGTCGACTTTTTTATGTCGAAATCTCAGAGTATACCTGTATTGCTTCGATGTGTAAGAATTTCAAAGACAGCTGGACTGTATCCTATTGCGATCGGATATTTATTACAAATATTGGTAAGTATGGATGAAGAATTGTCATTGGAATGCTGAATAAATATCTTATAGGAAACCTACCTTGTTCCAAGGGCTAAACTGGAATTCATTTCTTACTTGTTACAGACCATAGATTTAGCTGTGGAGTTTGGTTACTTTTCTTGTGCTTTAGAACTTGTAGAGTGTGGAGTGAACTACATTCAGGAGTCGATAAATACAAGTGAACAAAATGCAATAAGAATGAACGAATCCAAAGCCAAAAATCTGGAGAAACGGCTGTCAAGTTGTTCTTCTAACTGGAGAACTAGAAGTTTTGAGGAATTGAGAATAAGAAGTGGCATCTTATTAACTGCAACTGGCCATTTTGAAGCAGCACAAAAGTCATTTCGTTCCTTGTCACTTCAGTCACGAGACAACCGCATAACTTTATTATGTCGACTTTATTTGACTGAAATTGATGGCATGTTAAACCGTCATACAGAATGTCTTAGCTTCTGTGAACAATTTGAGCGAATGACATCGCTTACTGTTGGTCAACTTTTTGAAAATGTTCGACTCAGCTTTCATCTATCTTTGTGGGATCTTGACTTGACAATATCTGAAGTAGCAGTCTTTATAAAAATCCGTTGCTTGTTGAGAAAACAACAGTTCATTGAAGCACTGAGGAATACCGACTTTGCGTTTATAAAGTTTCATCGAGGGCAGCTCCGTCATTTGGGTCGTCTTTATTATTTGAGGGGAAAAATCTTAACTCAAATGATGATACATTTGAAAGACAATGTTGTTTGTCAGTCGTCCAATTGTTTTACTACTTGGTGAGTTGTCTTCATTTTGCATTTTCCAAATTTTCATTTCTCATACTCGAACATTAGTTTTATAACGAAAACAGAAAGGCTTGTTGGCCCACGTACCATTCAGATTAGTAGTCAGGGAGCCCAATCCATGGAAAGAAGATTAGAATGGAGATTTTCAATACAGAGCAAAGAAGATTTGGTCTCGCAAGCAGTAGATTCTTTGTTCCGGTCGATTGGTTATTTCAAAAAGACTGGCCAAGACTTTCTTGTAGCTAAAGCACAACTCTATATAGGAAAGCTAATAAATGCATATCTTTCAACGCAACTACGAGTGGAAGGCACTTTCAAATGGAGCTTTTTGAAGGAAAATGTGCGAAATTACTTCAAGTATTTTTCAAAGATTGAAAATTTGGAAGACATTCAGGCAGATAGATTATTGATTAGCGCATGCAAGATTTGGAAGCATATTTATTCCTTGAATGAACTGTTGAATGGCTACATCACATTAATAGAATATTATTGTTTGACAGGTTATGATTCTGGAGCTTCTTATTTGTTCTCTGAATGTTGGTTACTGTTGTCAGATTTGTTTCTAACGGACTTGAACATACAAAGTTGTATACAGCTTGAAACTAGTCGATCCATCGAGTTTGTTATAAAGAAGTTGTCAAAGATGGCGTGGATTTTGGTTACTTTTTTCTCGGAAGAAGAAATTCAACATTATCTTTTAGTGTTTGATGCTTTGAACAATTTGAAATCGAGATGCTATCAGATGGACAGTCCTTCTTTGAATTGTCCAAAGGATGACTCTGACGTGGTTCAGAGTTGTAATAACGGTCACTCTGCTTTGACGACATCGGACAAGAATTCCGAGGATCATTCGAAGAAAGAAACTATTGAACAACATTCAGTTGTTGGTAACAAAAGTACGCATCATCTGTACCTTTTCATATAGTTACATGTTCTATCTTTTGCTAGGTTCTGGCATAACAAGTAATATCCACGGTTGCTATCCTTTCTACAAAAATATAGATAAGCGTTTGAATAACATATGGTCATTTGCGGCCTCCGGGAATGAACAAGTTCAGTTCACCTTTTTGGAAGGTTCTAAAGGACGTCACTCTATCTTTCAAGAAGGAAGCCGTACTATTTATGAGTTGGGAGAAGGCACTAAAAAACTTTTTTTGAATCCTCAAGGTCAAATTCAGAGGATACGACATAGAGTCCAACAACTGTATCCAATAGATATCTCCAATTTTATAGAGGAAATTTTTTCGCTAAACTCGAAATATTCTACTTACCCAATAATGGAACTCAAGCAGCTTTACGATACTTCATGGTCGATCTTTTATCATTTGAAGATGCTGAAATATCAACATCTTCGAGGCAAACTGAAAAACATGGAAGACTGGAGTCGATTGAATTGGAGAGGTTGGATGGAATGGTTGAGTATTTCAAGGGGCATTCGACAAGAAAGTCATTGTGTAAACAACATTCCTAAGGAGTTGGCCTTCAAATCATTATTTATTGATTACTTTGACCAATGTCTCCTTATTTATGCCCCATTTAGGCAGATACAATATTCAATACCGCTTTATCGACGTTTCAAAGGCGGGGAAACTGATTCCTCTATTCAACAAGAAGGAACATTACCACTTCCATTTGAAGTTGAAAAACTCCTTAAAGAACTCATGTTGAACGAGGACAATTATGTATTAAGAGATGTTTTGCCATTTCAAATTTCAATGTGTTTTGGTCGAAGGAAACAATCCAAGTCAAGCCAAGTTACATCTAAGCACATAATATCATCCAGTGCATTACACTCACTACTACATAATGATAGCAAGTTATTCAGAGATACGCAATTCACTCTGGTAAGTACTATCGATACCTTTTCTTGCCGATTCCTATTTTTTTGTTTAGTTTGTGGATCCAGATATTGCCTTTATCCCTTGGGAGTTTATCCTTGATATTGATGCGATTCGAAGTGAGAGTTTGAGTCGCTTGAGTTATTTCTGGTATCGAGGACAAAACAATAGCACACCGTGTAGTATATCTAAAGTATTTTGGTTTGACGAAAAGGATGGAGGATCCAAGAACGATTTTTTTATAACAAAAAAGGGTTCATCTCAAAGGGGAAAAGAAAGACTAGAAACAATTGTAGACTTTTATTGGAAACGTTTGATAATGGATCATGCAACAAGAGAGGAATGGAGACCTTGGCAAGGACCCATTCCCATGTCTTATGAACGATCCTCTTCATGGTTGGAGAGATGGAAAGATGGAAGAGTTGAAACTCCCCATTTATTGGAAGCCAATGCTATCGATTTATTGCGTTGTTTTCAGTTGAAAAATGATGCTGTCCATATTCCATGTTTTATCTTTACTTTCATGGACGGCTTGCCAAGACCTTGGACGACATTGGGAACATTTCTGGAATGCTTACCACAAGCTGTCTCCTTATTTGTTCCGACAAAATATATGGAAACTTTCTTACAGGAGCATTTTCCATCGATAGAACATGCAAAGTAAGTTCCCAAGCACTTCATTGAACATTTATTGAATTCTTTGATAGCAAACCGCTTTCCATGTGGATAAAGCAACTTCAGCAAGAAACTGCACAACACTGCATTCCCATTTTCATTTATGTCAAAACAGATACCGCAATAAAATATATGCGTTGAATGTTCTTATCAAGTTGTGAGAAGACGATGGCATCTTACTCCAATCACGTTATTTTAGACATAATGAGTGGATAGCTCAACATCACTTTTCACTCGTAGGTTCCTTTTCCATAGCAACAGGTGGAGGCATACTGGAACCTCCAATCCCCAACCGCAAGAAACCCATTACCAAAGCACAAACCGTTCCAGTTGCACCAATCACCCACTTGATAACCTACAACCAACGTCATCAAGTGTCTTCTTTACGTGAAACTTACTCTGTTCTCTATGCGCTCCATTTCTGTATGAATATGTGCAACGGAAGTTTGTAACTTCATCTCCAACAGTTGAAGATCCGACTTGAGCACTTGGAAATCGGCTTTTTCCAGGATTTGCAGTTCCGATCGGAGTGTGGCAAAGTCATTCTTCGACGCAAGGGAGTCGATACCGTTCCTCATACTTTCGTGAGTAACACCGACGAGAATATCGGATAACACTTGGGCTTGCTTTCGAGGAAATCCACTGGATTCCAAGACTTGGACCAACTTGTAGGTATCGAAGGATACTTTGTATGCTTCGTTTTGCAAGTGTCTGCGTAGATGGGGAAGGGATGACCACTTTGGAAATAACCATCCACGCAAAGTAGAACGCAACAAGCCTATTGCCATATTATGACCCACCACCAATAATAATCAATTAAAATCCAATAATCCATTCTTATCAAAAATCAACTGGTGGTATTTATTACGCACATTTGCCTTTACAAAAGTGAATGATTCTGTAAGCAGCTTGTTCCATGTTGCTTTTACTTGTGGTAAGTGCTATTCGAATATAATTTTTAATACCAAAAGCTTGCCCTGGAACGACACCAACCGCTTGTTCTTGTAACAAATGGTCTACAAATTCGACATCATCCGAGATAGTGGTTAGCATGTTTGGGTCCAGTTTCACAAACAGAAACAATCCTGCTTCAGGGATAGAAACATCGAGTCCTTGAATGTGTGCTGATTGAATGATCGACTGAAACGTAAAGGCATTTTGTCGAATAAGTCGAGTAACTTGCTGTCGTTGTAGGTTGGCATTTTCTAGCATAGTTGGTAATACTGCTTGAGTAAGGGAACAAGGAAATATCAATCGCATGGATAACCTTTTCATTACTGCACGAATATCTTGCAAAGAATCAGACTTGTCACCTATAACACACCATCCAATTCTCCAACCTGGAGCGACATAAAGTTTACTAATACTTGATATCTTCAAAACGGATATTTCACGGGCAAAAGAAAGAAACGAAATAAATTTGGACTCCTCATCAAGAATAATCTCTTCGTAAACTTCATCCGCAATAATAGGCAACCTTAATTCTTTGGCAACGTGGACAACAGCATTCATTTCATCTGAGGACAGTATATGACCACAAGGATTGTGCGGATTGTTAACTACAATGGCTTTGGTACGTTCATTCTTTGCTTTCCGAATGGAATCCAACTGTATGCTAAAATGGTTGGTGGGATCTAACTGATAATAGCGACATTCGATATTCAGGGCATTTGCAATAGAGCGAAACAAGGGAAATCCTGGCTCTGGAAGAAGCAAACTATCTCCTGCATTGCAAAGTGAAGCAAATACCAAGTCAAGGGCTCCTGCTGCTCCAGAACAGATAAACACATCTTCAGCCTTTAGTGGAACAGAACTATGGTTAGCATAATAACGTGCAACTGCTGCTCTGGCTTGTGGTAAACCACCAGACGGACAATACGAGTTATAGTTGGATGAATGAATAACTTCTACCAACTTGTCTCTTACAACTGTTGGTGGGTACACATTCTCCAGGCCAGTGGGATCCCCACCGGCAAGAGCAATCACAGATTTTGATACACCAGAAACAGAAGAAACTTTTTCAACATATTTCCGAACACCATTATCTTCAGGACTGGTTCGACTAGAACCTTGGACCATAAAAGTATTAGCCTTATCGTCGTCTATCAATGAACGAGTCATAAGTTTCACAAACAACCAATTTGGTCTGTGGACAGCCTACAAGACATTTTCAATTAACCACAATCTTCAACAAATTCCATGGCGTGATTTCCTTTCCAACATGGAATATTCGTAAAGTGCGCATATTCGCCACCTAAATTCCATAAAATACTTTTCCATCTATAGTTTTGTAACCATTTGATATCTTCTTCCTTCTTTGTAGTGTCACTGGGATCTTTCCGTGGCAGTTGTTCTGGAAAATGGACAGTAGGTGAGGAAAAATGAAACAACTTATCAATATCATTCCCGTTCGTAAGGAACCAAGAATGTTGTTTCAGTTCTCCTTCGAGTTGATCAGAACTCCATGAAGAACATCCCGCTAAAAGCAAAAAGTCTTCAAAGTGTGCCTTTCCTTTTCGAATTGAATCTATAATAGCAGAAGAACGACCACCCATATAAATACCGTGGCCAACAGCAACAGCACCTTCCATTTCGGGAAACGGATGTAAAACAAACAAAGTATTCGTAGCAACAGGGCCACCCCAATATACTGGCTGAGGTGATAGTGGATATACTTGTTCGTTTTCATCGTCCTTTCTTCCAAGAGTGTTATCTGCTAGTTCCACGTTCAGCTCTCCTCGCAACTTGGAAACGCCGCTACTCAATAGAACCGAAGGCTCGAATACTCCAACTTTACTACCATTCAAACAAAACCCTTTCGCACCTGTTTGGGGATAATATTCGTGAATGAGAATCAAAGATCTAGCAAAAGCACCGGGTAAAAGGGGATGGGACACCAAAAGTGCGCCTTTCTGTATCTCATCAATTAGGTCCAGGTTTAAAGAAGGATACTCTCCTTGTTTCAATGGAAAACTGCCTCCTGCTAACCCTAACTCAGAATGTGCCATATTTTCGAAATGTTGAAGGATTCGAAGACCCTTGAAGCCCAAGTCAACTAGGGAAGACTGAAGCTTATCTGAGTAGACAAAAGCTGAGTACTCCCGAAAACGAAGCCGGAAAGCTTCTTTCAAGGTATTTTGCCACTAGATAGATTGTTGTCAAACAAATAGGTCAATCCATGTACTTTATGCTCAACTTACCGAACAAAATGGCTTGTAAAAGGTACCTCCCTGAAGAAGGTCCTCCACAACAGAGTATAAAAATGATTGTTTTAAGCGTTCTATAGAGTCCTCAGGTTGTTTGGTATGACTTGGCAGCCAACGTTGTCTCAAAAAGTCTGATAGATTCACGTTTTAGATAGCCAACACTACAAAACAAGAGTACCTCACCATACTGCTCTCTTGGTTTGGAAGCTATGAGAGCTTTCCACGCGGGGTTCTTATCAAAACGTCTAGCAGAACTAAGGAGTGCTCTGTATAAGACAATAACAAGTTGCCTGTTTTGATCAGAAACCAAACCACCACCTGAAGCCATATTTGCTCTAATGAGACCAGCAAATGCGATTTCTTTTCTATTTATTTCAACCAGAGTCATTCACAAACACAATCGTTTCGTGTTTCAAAAACACTAGGCAACTTTTATTCTTCTAAGTTATGCGTCGCTCTTTGTAGGTGCGCCTGGAGGCAATTTACCGGATTTCTGAAAAGATTGATAGTGCTTCCGGAGTTGTTCGCGTTTTCGCTTACCCGCAAAGTCCTGTTCTAGTCGACCTATTACTTCCCTTTCGGTCAAGTAAGGATTGGCTCCTAAAGCTTTGTTAATACTGTCAAGAAATAGTTTATCATCTTCCTCGTTCCAGTTTTGTCTAGGACGCTTGTTTTTTTGCGAAGCCTCTTGGCCATTCTCTGCAAGACTTGTAACGTGATCTCCGTTGGAATGTCCTTGCCCTTCTTGCTGCCTTTGTTGTGTCGAGACAATATCATTTTGTGAAGAAGACACAGTACGAAGTTGAGATTGTTGTGAACTTTCGGTGGTATTATTATCGTCACTTGCTTCTGAAACCATAGCATGCTCTTCTGAATCGTGTTTTCTCTTTTTCTTTTCAGAAGAGTGCTTGTGTTTCTTTTTCTTAGAATCTTTTTTATGTTTCTCCTTCGATTCGCTATGCTTTCGGTGACTATCCAGATGTTTGTCTTTTTTCTTCTTCTTCTTATCGCTCTTTCTAGATGACTCCACATTTCCGTGATCGATACTCTGTACATCTTTCATAGGTGTGACAGCAGGTTCCGAAACAGGCGATGGTTTGACTTGTTCCGCCGTCTTATTAGCAACGGCGGGCTCACTAGTCAAAGACTCTTTTCGTTCTATGGCTGGAGTTGTCTGTTGCATAGCCTTTGTTGGGCTAGTGGTCATCTTTTCACGCTGCGGAGAAGAAGCCAATTTTTCAACTGCGCCAGAATGGGTCTGTTGTTGTCGTTGTTGCGCTGACGCAGAAGCCTTTTGTTCAGTTGAGATACTTTTTTCAGGTGTCTTGGTACTTTTTGATTGAGCATTCAAAGGTGATGGCTGCTCATGTGGAGTTTGTGAAGAAGCATGCTGTTGGGAAAGGTTTTCTGAAAACCCTAAAAACACTTGACCCAGGTCTTTGAATACAGTTCCCAGCCGTTGAATGCAACGGCCAAGAGCCTAGCACACAATAAGTGAAAGACTACAAAACATATCCGAGACTACTCACTTCTTCATTCATGAATACTGACAAGTCCAACGACGGTTACCGATAAAATCCACAAAGAAATTGGGCATTTTTAGAAAACTCAACGAGAACCGTGTAAAATAATTGTTGGCTCTCCCAATATGTGCTGAAAGGAGCTTGCGTGACATCAATTTTGTCAAGTGCAACAGACAACATGTGAAGAGTACTTTCAAGGGCATTTTGATCAGAACAACATATTTACTTTTTTATCCGCTTGCAGATTCTAGCTGGTTTTGCTTCTTCTCCATAGCTTCTAGTTTGCTAAGTAACTCTTCACAAAGGGTACCCAACTGCTCATTTTCCTTAAACTTGGTTCTAAGTTGACTTTCCAGTTTCTGAATTGTGGCATCTTTTTCGTTCCTTAAGTTTTCACTCCCTCTTGTAGACTTCAAGTGTTCTAACTCTTGTGATTGGTCATATACCCGCACTTTCAGTCTCTGATTTTGTTCATTCATTTCTCTCCAAGCAAGTTGAAGTGACTCCAACTGCTTCTTCGTGTCATAAAACTCACTCTCGACACTATCGTGTTGGGTCTTCCAGTTTTGTAAGGTCTCAAGTTCGGCTTGTAATTGCAAACACAACGAACACTTCTCTTCGTACTGAAGCTTCCAATTATTTGCCTGCTCTTCCCAATTTTTTACTTTTCTCTAAGCAAATGTAAGAAAAAACAAGACTAAACAGAAACTATATTCAATCACCTTTTCTTCTGATACGACTTCTTGTAACTTTTCCTTTTCTTCAAATGCCTTTTGTTTTTCTTGCATGCATTTTATAACCTCCGTACTCTTTTCCTCTAGCATCTTCTTCTCGAAAGCCATCTCATCTTGCAGATCATGAAACGCTTTCGATTGTTTCAAATATTCATCTCTGTATAAACATACCTGCTTAAATGCCTGAGATAGCTTCATTTCCGCATCTGATCGCAAGGAATTATAGTCTTTCTCTACTTTCCATAGCTCAGTTTGAAGACTTTCTAACATTTCTTCCTGTTTACGAATCTTTTCATCTTTCTTATTCATTTGTTCTATGGTAATAGTCTGTTCACTCTGGTTCGAAGAATTTTTGTTTTGTTGCGCTTCCTTCATTGCCATCAATTCAGCTGTCAACTTCCTCTTTTCAGTCTCAAGAGTAACCAAACGAACATTCATTTGACTCTGGCTTTGTGAGATGGTCTTTCGAAGTGTCGCTTCATACTGCTGAACGATATGTTCTAATTCAATCTTTGCACGAAATTCGTTTTGATATTTCTTCAACAGATTTTGATATTCCTCGATCACTATACCAGCTTCTTCTAGAGCCTTTTTTGTGACTGTCTCTCGAAGAGCTTTCAACTCATTATTGTATGCTGCCTTGTTCAGATCCAAGTCTTCTTTGTTATTTTCCTTGTTCGAATTAGCTTCATTTGATTGGATCTCATTCTCCATGTGCCGTTCTTTCAATGTGAGGTCGGAAAACTCTTTCTCTGGAAATTCATTATCAAGGCAGCCAATGTTTGACATTCGAGTTACAATCTCGGCATGCTTTCTGACGGAGCTGGCAAATTCTTCAATTACCTCTGCTTGATTATGTGTTATCCAAGCGAAATCATCGGAATCAAGATTCTTTTTTGCTGATCGAGGTAACTTTGACTCATCTCTTTGACGATATTTGGATGAAGGTGGCGTATGAAAGACATCTTGTGAGTCTTCTGAATAGGCTTCACCTTCTTTTTTGGATTTGATCATATTTTGAGAAGTCTTCGATGGTGTTTCGTCAGAAAAGGCAAATGTGCCAACGACAGATTCCTTTGAATCTTTGATGTCGGATGAGACCTTTTGCATCTTCAAGTGGAGAGGTCTCCATGTTGAGAGCAAATTAGCAACTCTTCTAGCCAATAGTATATCGTTTGAATCTTCCAACTCTGATGCCCTTTTCAATATGATATTCAACTGTTCGGCATGTCGATGTGATTTTGGGAAGTTTGCTATCCACTCAACATACTTTTTGGATTCCTCATCTTGAAGGACAGAATAAGACATATCAGGAATGAGTAACGATAGAAACTTCAATGCCCATTTCGCCAATGAATATTGATCACTAGAAGCATCTTCGAATGCAGTAGGAACCAATCTTTGCCTCCATATATGAAAGATTTCATCGAATTCATAATCTTCTTTTATTAGCAATCGCGATATTTGACATAGAGTTTGATAGCTCTCTTGCTTGAGCTCCAAAGGACATTCCGCTCCTAGAAACTTCTTCCTCATTGCTGTGGCCAAGCGAGGCAGACATACAACAATGTCTTGTGTAATTGACCATTCTTCATTTTTGCCAATTTCAGACTTGCTTTCATGCTCTCTGTTTATACATGAGTTACGAACAGCTACTAGTGCTTTCTGCATTATCTCCATACTGGTAACGGTAGGCTCTGAGTATTCTTCAATCAGTTCTTGTAGGCTCGTCGTAATATCAGAGCTGCTTATATCCACTTTTGTGTCCATAAACGAGAAAATCCCAGAAGCTTGTAGTTGAGGGTTAGAAACATTCGTTCGTTCCTCAGATGGATTCATATCGCTTCAGTTCAGGCTGTTTTTGTTTTGGTTGTAAGGAGCTTTGAAAACACAAATTTAAAAATGACAAGAATTGGCGCCTTGGGACAAGAGATGATGTGAAAAATCATTCCAAAAGATTTCGAATTTTTGAAAAGCTCTCACAAAGTAAGTGTATTATCTACAAGTGAAATATCAAAAATATCCAAATATTATTTATGCAAAGACATCTCCTTATAGCTGGCACTTTTACGTACAAAAAAACCCAACACTCCTCCTCTCACTAAAATATATCCCTCTGCATATTGTGGAATAAAGGACCCTGCAGAACCGGTTTCTCGCAACAAGGCTTCGTTTTCACCTTGCTACAGCATAAGCAAAACTGTTTACTACGACAAGAATTATCAAGAGACTTTCCGAACTTGCCAAATCTCTTCCTTCTAGGGTAATTTTCTGTTCTTGTTACTACGAGGACCTTCCAAAATTTCCCCGTTGGACGTACTCCTCTCTGCAACAGTTGTTGTAGTGACACAAACACTCATAATATAACTTGAAACTTACTTTTGTTACCCACAGTATCTGGGGTCAGTTTAGTTGCTGGGGAAGAAGGAGTAGATGACGCCCGAATGTGAATAGGAGTGCTTCTGTTGGAAGAAGGAGACTGCCCAGAATACACTGTGTTTGTCTTTTGTGCAACTTTCTGCGAAGATCTGAAAGGACGCAAGTGTACTACTGAGAGGTCTACCTTTTCCAGTCTCCAATAAGTTTCTTCTTGAATAAGAATATAGTTCTCGCCAGATGTTGCTTCGTTTCTTCTCAATTGGCCTTCATTCTGTGCCAACCTTCCAGAAAGTGAAGCAGGTGTAGGTGAGGGTTCTCCATTTCCTCCCTGCTTGTAGAAGTTAAGAGCAACAGTTCCACTTGGCTCCCAACTCAAACAACCTTGTGAACAGTCCTGTACGGAAGCAGGACAAAATTCATCTGTTTCAAAGATGAATAAAGTTCAGAGTTGCAATACACGTATGACTTACATCTCAAAATACAAGAAGAGACATTGTCTCCTCCTTTTATACTGTGGACAAAGCTCTTTCCTAAAACCAGCTCTTCACATTTCTCCCAAGAAGATGCCATCATCATCAGAAATGCTTTGTACCAAATTCTTTGGTCAGTGGCTCCTCTTTTTATGTTGAATGCGTATTATCCACTTCAAGAGGACTTACAGTTGTGCTCGACTAGAAAGTTTTTGAAAACTTGCTGCAACGGTTTGTCCCTATGTTTCAGTTTTATTCCAGAAAAAATATCGTTGAGGAGAGACTTCAAGTTGTCACTTGGTTTTCAGCAGCGCCTTGTGTCGAGAAAGCAGCATAAGTTGGACTCTTTGAATACATCAAGTAGAAGAGTGTTTTGTTGTGTTGAAAAGCCGCCACTGAAAAGGCTTTCGTTTCCTTGGAGCCTTGCTTTGTTGACTTTGTCTTTGTTGTGGCCACGTTCACGAATAGCTTCTGCTTCGACCTTCGAAGCCTTCCATTTAGAGTCGAACTACCCTTATGCAGTAGAATTCCACAAATCTTCTCTAATTAAAAATCCTTCGAGTAATTGTCGCCGTATAGCACTAGTTGTACAAAGGAAGGAAAAGAAATCAAAGTCTGTCAAGGAGGCATCCGATGCGCTGTTTTTGAAAAATCGATCATCTTTATTCAGTGAGCTATTTCGTGTTGGTTCCTTTTGGAAAGTTCTTTCCATCCATATCCCTTCCACAGTATCAGATACTTTGGTGTTACTGTTGGCTACTATTATCGTTGTTCCGATTATGAGGAAACTCAATACATCCCCTATTTTAGGGTTTTTAATTGCTGGATTGGTCTTGGGTCCTAATGGCTTTCATCTTGTTCGTGACGTCGTAGCAAGTAGGACACTTGCAGAATGGGGAGTGGTATTCTTTCTTTTCGAAATGGGTTTGGAGTTGAGTTTAGATAGATTACGCAAACTGCAAAAGGACGTGTTTGAACTTGGCTTATCTCAGTTTTTGATTTGTGGTGCTGCTTTTGCTATTAGTGCGATGATAGCAGGCCTACCTTTGGAAACTTGTGCCGTTATCGGTGGAGGTTTAGCGTTATCATCTTCCGCTTTCGTTCTTCAACTATTATCTGAAAGAGGTGAAATAGGAACAAGATTTGGGCGTGCATCATTCGGTATTTTATTGTTACAAGACATTGCTGTAGTGCCCCTGTTAGTGGTTATTCCTCTTCTCGCTACCAAGTCTGGAGGCCCTAAAGTGTTGGTTTCTGCGTTGATGGTAGCAGCCATGAAAGCGTCTGTAGCCTTAGCTGTTATATTCGCAACTGGAAGGTTATTTCTTGAAAAAGTATTTCGTACTGTTGCTGCAGCCAAATCTCCAGAAGCTTTTGTTGGAGTTATCTTATTTACTGTATTATCGACATCTGCAGTCACAGAAGGCTTAGGGTTATCCGATACTTTGGGAGCTTTTCTTGCTGGTGTGTTGTTGGCTGAGACAAAATATCGTCACCAAATTGAAGCAGATATTGCACCTTTCCGAGGTCTACTCTTAGGCCTTTTCTTTATAACTGTTGGTTTTAGCATAGATTTGAAATTAGCTTTGGCGAATCTACCCGTTGTTTCATCGTTGGTAAGCATTGATTTTGATAAGTGTTTTCATCATTCGTCACATTGTTATTAGGTTTTAGGTTTGCTTACGATGAAAGCTGGTATAATCACAGTTTTAGCCAGATTATTTGGTCTTTCTTTTTCAAATGCGATAAGAACTGGTTTATTGGTAGCACAAGGTGGTGAATTTGCCTTTGTTACTTTTGGTGCTGCACAAAGAGCAGGTTTGCTTCCTGCAGATCTTTCACAGTTGCTGTTATTGGTAGTAGCGCTTTCCATGGCAACCACTCCACTTTTGTCTTCCATTGGTTCCCAATTAGCGTCACGAATTGAAAGACGCCGTGGTTTGATTGGAGCTAGAAGCGAAGATATTGCTGATGCTCGAGATTTTGTTATTGTGGCAGGTTTTGGTAGAGTAGGACAATCGATTTGCGAAATGCTGAATGCCAGATTGATACGATATGTAGCATTTGATATGAGTCCTTCGAGAGTTATCGAAGCAAGAAACAAAGGACTGCCTGTATTTTTTGGAGATGCATGTCGTCCCGAAGTGCTTGAAGCAGCAGGTGTTTCAAGGGCGAAGGCAGTGGTCATCACTTTGGATGATCCTGTAGCAGCATCTCGAGCTGTACAATCTTTACGAAGAGAATATCCTGATTTACAAATCTTTGTACGAGCCAGAGATACGAAACATCAACAGACGTTACAACTCGCAGGTGCTACTGCTATTGTCCCTGAGTTGTTGGAGTCCAGCTTATTATTGGGTGGTGCAGTGTTACTAGCCTATGGAACTCCAATAGAAGAAGTGAACGCATTGATTGACGAAGCTAGAAAGAAAACTTTTAAAGAAGCTGGTTTATCTATTGGAACCAGTGCACTTAACCCCCGAAGTCCGTTTTCTCCTTCATCTGAAACGAAAACGAAAAAAACAACTTCCAGTTCTTTGATATCTTCGTTGGATGAAACGAATGATAACAGTAGCTCTTCTTTGAACGAGAGCAAAATGATAACGAGTAACTTACTTGAAGAGTCTCATGTTGTATCCACAACTCCTTCTGTGGATAAAATGGAAATGGCAGCAGTGGAAGAAGATGATACAAGTCACTCCGCATCTCTTCCTTCATCACAAGAGAAGAATATTTCTACAAACCTTGCACAGGAAAAGGAAGTCCATTTTCCAATCAAGGAGGAACCATCGACTAGTAGTAATGGGAGCCAGCAAGACGATTCTTCTTTGGAAAAGATTGTAGGACAACATAAAAAGTCGGAAGATCCTATTATTTCGACAACTGAGTCATTGGATGATTCAGTACGATGAATATGAAACAATAAAATAATTCTTTTTTCCGTAGGCAACCGACAGAGTGAATAGAAATGGGTCATCCTATGACTTTTTTTAGAGTGGGGTAGGATAAGATGTTGTGGAAAACGGTACTACTCCGTGCAAGCCGACACTGGAGAAATGTAGTGTGGTTGGAGTCTTTTCAAAGCAAAGTATATTATTCAAAGTGTAGAAATCTTTCAACTGATGTGCGTTTTTATGGAAACAACTATTTGCCGTCCGTTGCTGTTCGTCGGTCTTTGTACAATTTGCCAGTGGATAGAGTTGGTGGTAGTAGTAGAGCTATTTTATTTTGTGAAAATATGCATCACAACAGCATAAAGTCAGAACAACAAGCACAAGGCAACCAAGACTTGACTTCTTTTCAAGTAGTCGACAAAGAAGACACTTCTCCTTCCTCCGGTGGTCATGACGCACACTCCAACACAGGTTCTTGGACTGATAACTCCTCGGGTGTGGATAATGTTGCCAATTCCTGGGCTACTGCGACGCAAGAAACTGTTGCAAGTGATGTTGCCACTCCTTCTTCGGCAGTGACGAGCAATTGGTACGATCCAGTAATATCTTATCTGACGTATCTTCATGACTCTACTGATATGCCGTGGTGGGGATTGATTGTAACGTGTACTGTTGTGGTACGTTTTGTGATGTTGCCCTTCACTTTAATAGCCATGCGCAATGCCGCTATCATGAATACCATTCAACCTAGACTAAAGGAGATTCAAGATTTGATGTTTGATGCGAAAAGCAGAGGCAAACTCGATCAAGCCAAACAATATCAACAGGAATATATGAAAGTGATCAAAGAAAATGATATCAATCCGTTTCGTTCCATGTTGGGTCCGTTGGTACAAACACCGGTTTTCTTAGCTTTCTTTTTCGGACTGCGTAAAATGGCAGAAACCATCCCAAGTTTTCAAACAGGAGGAACTAGTTGGTTTGAAGACTTGTCTAAACCTGATCCACTGTTCTTGATGCCCACTTTGTGCGCTGGAATATTTCTTCTCAACTTGCAACTATCTTTAACAACCGGTGCAACTCCTACTAACAAACAGTGGATCAACGTGTTTCGATTATTTGGATTGGCAATCATCCCTTTAACAGCCAAGATGCCTTGTGCCATATTTTTGTTACTGGATTCCCAGTAACTTGTTTTCGTTTTTACAAAATTTGGTGTTCAGTATTACCAGTGTCCGTGCATTGTTGAGACTTCCACCCTTACCATATAAGAAAAGCGCAACTAGTCACGAAGCGGAATCTAGTATTGTACAGGATTCCAAGTCGAGTAGCCAAAGGAAAACAGAAACAAGCCAGTCTTCTGCGTTTCAAAAAGCTGCACCCGTGACAGGGAAAAAATCTCTCAAACTTTATGACAAGGCTCCTAGGCATAGAAGTTTTAGTATTTTGTTGTATCGACAACAAAGTCAATTATGGACACAAGTTGCAAATCATAAAGCAAGCATATAGCTGTGCCATGCATCACATTGGATGTCCATGGAAGAAGATTCACAATATGCCTGGGTACCTTCTTACAAAGCACAAGATAGTAAGACTTGTTCCAGTATACCTTGGGAAGCTCTCAGTAAAGGAGATACAAATAGTGTCACGCAGTGGTTGACCCAATTGAAGGACACTAGAGAACTAACGAACAAAGACGAGGACGGCCGAACACTATTACACTGGGCTTGTGCTCGAAGAGAATGGAATCAGTGGGTTCCCTTGTTACTTGAGGCAGGCTCACCTATCGCCACTAGTGACGACGGAGGTTTTTCTCCGCTACACTCTAGTTGTAGTTGTGGTAACACTCAAGTGGTTCAGTGGTTGTTGAGTGCTTCTCAAGCCCTAGGCAATTCGTTGGATATGGTGAATGTCAAAACCGACGACTCGCAGCTGACTCCACTGCACTGTGCAGCAAGTAAGAATAACTTGGAAATATGCAAATTGTTGATAGAATACGGTGCATTGGTCAACGCAGTAGATGTACACGGTTATACCCCTCTTATGAGAGCAGCACAAAAGGGAAACGATGAGTGTTTGGCTTTTCTGTTAAGTAGGGGTGCAATCGTTAACGTACGCAATCGACAAGGAGACACAGCTTTACATTTGGCTTGTGAAATGGGATATCGTAGTACTGTGCAAATATTGTTAGCAACCAAAGGTATAGATAGCTCTATTCGAAACGAAGAAGGATACACAGCACGAGATTTACTTGCACCTGAGTTACAAGGTTGGTGGCCAGAATAAAATGAGACGAGTATAGGTCAAATGATTCCTAAGAATGAGAAAGAATAAAAACAGCAAGGCAAAGGATAAAAATAAGATAATTGGACGTGCTGCTTCCTTTGTTGTATTCTTATTGAATGTTGTCGTTGATGGAGAAATCGATGACTTGAATATGTTCGTCAACGTTTGACGGTCAGGTTTCCGTTGGCATTCCTTTAAAAGTATATAATGCTCCTTTTGGAAGTCATCATTATACATTTTCCATACTTCCCATGGCGAAGGATACTTTCTAAGCAATACTCCTTGAATGGGATACAAAGTTCCCGTTTTATAAAGTGGTCTCAAATAAAATACATCTTCGAAAGTTTCAATGAACTCCATTCTTTCCTTTCTTCCTCGAACTTGCATAATTCCATCAGTACTAGGAACATCTTTTAAAGATGGGTTGATCAATAGGATGGGTTTGTTGCTATATTTTTGAGTCAATTGGAAAAGTTGCTCTGTTATCGGAGTAGATACTGCATTGGTTGGTGTGATGACGATACAATAGTCTTGGTCAATGTCTTTTTGTGTCAAACACTCTCCCAATGTGCTAATAGAAACGTGTGTCTGTAACTTGCCATCCCAACTTGCACGAGATATTTGATAGTCTTCGTTCAGATATCGCAATAAACCAGCGACGGCCAGTGGAATACCTCCTGAAACCGATGGCCCTTGCACCACTATTCTTACTCGTTTTTGTTTCTCCAATACCAATAGCCTCACTAGTCCCCATACCAATCTCAACAGAAATCTTCTGTCATAGATATCCAACTCTGGATTCAAGTCAGGAAGCAATAGAGTAACTGATTTTCTCAAAGCAGAAGAAGCATCGTGCCTGTTGACAGCTTCAACTACAAGGTTGATATAATATTCTTGTTCTTGGAGGCTTTTTGGATATCGAGACATTTGAGGAAGAACAGATGGTTCTTTGTTTACTGGAGAGGCAGTACAGTGCGGACCACTTTTGTTTCCAGTGTAGTGACAAGCAGTGTTTCTTCTATAAGCTCTTCGCAATATATCCTTTTTCGTTTTGAGATATTTCCAACTTGCATTGTTAAATGAAGAAAAGCAGCAACGACAAGGAGATGAAATCCATACAAAGGAAATCATTTTGTGCCTAGTTAAATCGATTCCGTAGAGACAATGCTGCTTCATGGAAAACCACAATTACCCGATTCACATAAAAAGAAGAGATCAACATAACTTTTCTCTCTATATCTGTACAAGAATATTTGTATGGATACAGGTAGCGGAAGGAATTATGGTTGTACTGTCATCTTCAGAACCCTTGAAAACAATAAATAGTGAATATTTCTAATCTGAAGTACCCAAAATACTTGTATCAGGATGTAACGATACAAACTCCAAACCACAGCGTGACAACTTTCGACGAATTCTGTCTTGATAAGACAAGTCAACGGGAGCACGGTTCAAAATCGTTGCCATTCTGCGACGCACATTTTCAGCAAACAGCCTGCCATTTGTCTTTTCTTCTTCAGATGGAACATATCTTGGCAAAAAGTTTACACGCAATATATAATATGGCTCTGATAGAATACGTAAAAAATGAAAAAAAGACAACCCTACAAAAGCTGGATCGGCATCGCCAAAAGAATATTGCAGTACTATTGGTTGAATGGTACGTTTCTGTACAAACGGCCCTGTATGAAAACGTAAGAGACAATCTCCATTCGAAGTTGTTCCTTCTGGAAACATGACAAGTGCTGAAGGAGCCATCCAGGAAGAAAAGGAGATATTCAACAGGTCAATTCTCTCCAAACGTAAAGCAATTAGGGAAGTGGCACTTGGACTTGTTCTATTCTCTCTATCCACAAATATGCATTCCATTATTTCTGCTATAAATCCTACAAAAGGTATATTTTTAACGCCTTGTTTTGCAACAAATGGTGGCGCAAACGCTGATAGAAAATATAAAATATCATAGAAAGAAACATGATTGGAAACCACGATGCAATCAGGAGGAACAACAGTGCGGCTTTCGTCACTTATCCAAACAAAACCAACAATTAACAACAAAAGACGAGCGCCACGACGAATAAGAAAAGAAATACAAGCCCTAACCATAACATTAACCTCCTACTGTTTTCCAATAGGGGTACCTTTTACAATCATCTCATACCTTCTGAAACCTACCAAGGGATGATATGCTAAATCCTTACGACTGACACCTAAAGCCAGAATTCGAATCAAAATCCAGACAAATACCAACAGCAAAAAACAAAATAATAGGCGCAATGGTACCAACACAAGTCCGACGAGAACCTTCCATAGACAGTGGGCAAGAAACCACGTCATAAAATGAAACAACTCACTTTGATTAGGCCCAACAGTCGCCAAGGTCTATCTCTTCGGACAAAAGGATTTCGAACCAAAAGCTTACTTTTGGTATGCTCACTGTGGTTTTGCACAATCGAGTCGTCCGTATAATACATGGCCATTGATTCGAGTTCTCCGCTCATCTCAAATCGATGACTTTGAGTCGATTTGGAATAGTCAACTACAATGAGAATGAACAACAACGTTTCTGAGGGAGAAACTTGTTGAGATATGAGAATTGGCCACCATTCTTAGATTGTGCCAAAACAACTTGATTCATTAGATACTCCCCTTTAGTTAATCAGGCCATATAGATGGCTCTCATTGTATTCCATTGTTTGTACTGAAGAATTTCTTATTTGGCAATATGCACTCGGCATAGGCTTTATATATATATATATATATGGCTAAAGAACATGCCATTTTTTCTAAAGACATGAATCCAGATTGTTTCTACAGAGGAAATCCTCGACATTCATCTTGGTAAAGAACTGTTCTAGGACACTTGCTAAAGATAGATCTCTTTGAAACTTGAATTGAATGTATTTTATAGATTGTTTCTCTTTTTGGCCTTCATCAACAAGGCCTACCTTAGCCCATCATATTTGGCGCCCATTTAAAATCTTCATTTCAAAAATCAAATTCTTTTCTATTTGATGTTGAGAAACGTCCCAACTAAAAACTATTCCAAGCAATGTTGTGTTTCTGAGAAGCAACCACTGCTATCATAGTAAGTCAACAACATTTATAAGCTACCTGGCTCATAGTATAAAAACACAGTGCATCCTCCTTGCTTCCCTCTTCTCACAACAGAGAGGACTCTGCTGTTACGATATCTCCATTAAAAGAAGACAACATACACACTGTATTGAATACTGAAATACCCAAAGAGAATTGGCATAGAAATGACTTATTATTAGAGAGTTTGAAAGAACTGAAGCAAGGTGAGAACCTTAAATTTCTTCTACAGTATTTCGTTCCAACTATTTTAAAGATTTAGAATCCATAAAGAAGGAACACATGGAAAAAGACCAACATATTCAGCAGTTGAGAAATGAATTGTCTCATAAACAGATGCAACTAGAAGAAGTATGGCAAAAGCTAGAAATGTCCAACCTGAACAATGCTAGACAAGGAAATGAGACAGCTGAACTGCAACATGAGGAGATCCATCAACAAATACTATCCATTCGAAATACTTTTGCCCAGCAATTGAAAACAATAGAGAATATAGAAGCAAAGCGTATTTCTAGTGGTGAAGATTCGAACAGAATGATGGACTATTTGTCACGTCAAGTGGATCCGTATGTTAGTATATTGGAGAGTTTCGACAAAGTATGTCACTCAAATGGCCATCCTATCACTTTAGAAGTGATAAGAGATATTTTATCCAAAGTATTTTTAGCGATGAAACAGAATCTTGACTATCTTGAATATCTTCAAAGCACCTACGAGAAGTATCCAGAAATAGTTGATCGTTACGAAGTAACTGTTTATGAAAAGGATTCTATTATTGAGTGTCAGCGTGCTATTATCGCAGTCAAAACAGAACAAATAGAAAAGCTCCAACAGAAATTGGAACAAATAACATTGAATGGTGCCTCAGCAAGTGACTCGGAAACAACGAAGAACAACTCTATACAAACGAGACAAAGACATTTTGCACTTGTTCATGGTCTAATGAATGTCGTGGATAATATCCTATCGAGACTATTCGGAGATCGCTCATTCCATATGGAAAACAACAGGCCTTCATCGGAGTAAAAATGTTTTTGTAATTTCTCTCCAGTGGAAGCGACACAGCTTTTGTATTGCTTTGGATATAGTGACCTGTCATTTTTTCTTTATTACAATAAAGAATATATGAAAAGACTACTCAGTCTTTTATCTACTACTTTAGCAGCTGCTGGTATCGCAGGTGTTTACTTTGGTGGAAAGCGTTTTATTTGGAGTGAAGGAAAGAAAAGGTAGGTTCAATTCACTGCTTGTTCCAACTTCAAGTTTCTTCACCAATACTTTCCATTTTCTCACATTCGCAATTATTTTCAAGTAAAGAAAATAGCGTGTTTTGATGATCCTCTCTGGCTCAACCGAACAAACCATCTGTGGTAACAAGATCTTGTGATCTGGTTATTTTGAAAAAGCCAAATGAAACTTGAAGTGGAACAAAGCTTAGTAATATTGGATAATGAATGCTAACCCATTATTTTATTATTATTATTTTCATCAAAAGTATGGCAGCCAAAGACTATCGTTATGTCGTTTTGGGTGGTGGTGTAGCTGGTAAGAACAACTGATACTTTTTAGAAAAGTCTCAATTATTCCTGTTTAAGCGGGTTATGCTGCTCGTGCCTTTGTAGAGAAAGGACTAGGCAAAGGTGAACTTGCTATTATTTCAGAAGAATCCGTCGCTCCATATGAAAGACCTGCACTTTCAAAAGGTTTCCTTATGGGAAACCCTCCTGCAAGACTTCCAGGTTTTCACACCTGTGTGGTATGCTTCTATAATTTTGGTTTCTGTATTTGTCTTAGTCGTTTGTAGGGTTCAGGTGGAGAACGCTTGTCACCAGAATGGTACACTGAACACGGTATCGACTTGTTACTTTCCAAGACAGTAACACAAGTCGATCCTGCAACAAAGACCTTGAAGCTTGTTTCAGGAGAGACTGTCCAATATGATAAGTTGTTTGTTGCAACGGGCTCTTCAGCAGTAACATTCAGTGATCTTGGGTTTTCTGGTGCAGACTATAGAGGCATTTATTGTCTCCGCAACATACAAGATGCTCAGAAACTTTACGATGCTATTCAAGCACACAAAGGAAAGGAAGCTGTTGTGATTGGCGGTGGATATATTGGAATGGAAGTGGCTGCAGCTCTTGTACAAAATCAAGTCTCCTGTACAATGGTTTTTCCCGAAGCACATATGATGGAGCGACTTTTTACTCCAGAGATTGCCCAATTTTATGAAGACTTTTATCGAAGACAAGGAGTAAAGATCCTTAAGGGGCCTTCTTGTAAGTCATTTGTTGGAAATGAGAACGGTCATGTGACTGGAGTGGTTTTGACGAATGGTACAGAACTCAAAAGTGAATTGGTGGTCGTTGGTATTGGTGCAAAGCCAAATACGAAACTTTTGGAACCTTTTTTGAAAATGGAACAACGAGGTTTCTTAGTGAATGGCCAACTACAGACGAGTGACTCCAACATTTTTGCTATTGGTGATGTTGCTACATTTCCTTTGAAAATGTATGACAATCGTCTCGCAAGAGTGGAACATGTTGGAAATGCCAGACAAATGGCTATGCATGCAGTTGATGTTGTTTTTGGTTCGCAAAAGGCTTACGATTATTTGCCCTTTTTCTATTCAAGAGTCTTTGATAAAAGTTGGAAGTTTTATGGAGATACTCCAAAGGATGCCACTTGTTTAGTATTTGGAGAAATGAATCCAAAGTTATTTGCTGTTTGGGTAAGAACAAATGGTCAAGTCGTTGGAACTTTTACAGAAAGTGCTACACCGGAGGAAGAAAAGAAGATCGAACGGATTGCTAGAGAGCGTCCCACCGTAGATATTTCCAAGTTGAAAGCTTGTCATACTGCGGAAGAAGGTCTGAATTTTTTTTCCTAATGGACCATCGATCCTTTCCATCTTTTATGTAAAGGAATTTTGGTGATGTCGTATGTGAATGTGTGTGCGTCTAAAAGAGAGATAGAGAGAAGTTATCTCTCATATAGTTGGTGTTTGTGTTTCATAAAAACGTGTGTTCGATTGATTCAGCTTCTGATAAGCAACTATCGCCAATCCACCAAACTTGAATCTCGTTTGGGTAACTTGACAGAATTGTTTCCAATGTGTTTAACGACACTCTTAATAAGCATCCCAACTCATCTGTACAATGGCGTCCATCCAACAGTTTTTGTAATAACTTTGCATCTATTCTGACATTTGAACTGTCTTCAGTTTCAACTTCCCTTTCTAATAATGAGGCAATATCAGGTAAACAAGAATGTCTCATGCATATGGGATATTCGTATACTCTCCGAATAATACCTGTCAACATACCAAATGCAATCCACTTTCTAATGTCAATAGTCTTTAACATCTCCCAATGGGATTTCACCAGTTGTTCAACACTCTCCATTCTGCTTAAAGAATTGTATAAAGAATAATATGAAGGTACATGATGGGTAACATTCGAATTTCCAGTTGACAAACTACAAGGCAGAGTATCTAAAAGAACGAGTGAACTTTTTGATGAGGCAAAGGATTCTGTTATCTGAACCCCAGATTGCTTTCGAGTTGAACTGAACAAAGGACTTTGTCTATTCGTAGAACCAATTCTTCCAAATAAGGACTGGGAGTTGCACTGAACCAAACGATCACATTGTTCCCAAAAATGAATGTCCTCTTTGACAAAGTGTAGTTTGCTAGTAGGTTCATATCTGTTTTGGAACCGAAAAATGTCAATACATCTTATCATATCAGCATCTAACAATACACCAATACTGCGAAACACTGTTTCTCGGTCAAGTATAGTGAGAGATGCGATTTGGTCGATACAGTTGACACCATTGATATGAACACTTACTTGACTCACATTTGGGTCTATTTGGGAAGCAAACTGTCCAACTAACATCGGTGCACGGATTGCTACTGGAACGTGATCCAGTCTCAAGTGCTGACTGTTATTGACAAGACCAGATAACTCTTGACTATTACTGGGAGCACGTGAAAGAACCTTCAAATAGCACGCATGACTAGCATCAAACACTAGAAAGTGACAACCTTTTTCAAAAAGTTGATTGACCATTTTGGTTAACTTTGTTCTTAAGGTCGTTCTTGACTGCCAATCTTGTCTGGAAAGAAGACCTCTTTCCTTTTCCAATGAAAGCAATTCATTCGAAAGTTTCAAAACAACGGGAACCATATCACGTACGAGAAAAGGGTGTTCTTGAGGTAAAGACTCCAATAAGAAACCAATATTGAACAAATAGGCGTTACGTTCGTATTGGCTGCCTTCTACTTGAGTAGGTTTTCCAATAAAGGTAACACCATCTATTTGCACAGAAACTATCTGACCATACAGAGAACGCTTTGGAATCAAGAATTCGTAAACTTTTTCGAAAACTTCGATAGGTACCGGCTTCACTGAATAAGGTTGTATACAAATATTATTACGTGGACCTGCTACGTTATCAAACTCTGCAAGGAACACTGAAGATATCTTTCGGTAAGTAGGAGACGACGACTTGGACATTCACCACAAGTTGGGAATGATTGTTAAGAGCTATCCGTATTCATCATTAAATATGGTATTTTCGTGTTGATGTAATGAGCAAACGGAAAAGAATCCTTGAAAGACAGAAAGAATGGTTGGCTCAAGTGTCGATGACAAGAAAAATACGTTTTGGTCAGCTGTTCGTAGAAAAATGGGAACTGCGCGGGAATCTGCCTTTGGATTGTTCGAATGCTCAAAACAACAGAACGACGACTCGCTTGGAAATATGCTCACACTCCCGGGAAGACTGACTTGGGAATCATTTATTCTACACAGGATGAAACTACTCTCATTCTTACTTGTGGCTCAGATGCTACCGTGAGAGCTTTCGAATGGAGATATGAGGAAGCAAAAGAAAAAAGCTTTCCTCGAAGGTTTCAAATAACCTATCCTCACAGGGAAGACGTATGCTCCATGAATCGTTTCAAGAAGGAACAATTGAAATTATAAATCTTGTTTAGATTCTTGCGCTTTCAGTCTGTAGTCTTGTTTCTAAGCTGGTGACTGGTGATAAAGAAGGCTATCTTCGTCTGTTCCATTTGAAAGAAAATTCTGCAGAATTGGAGTGCGTTTTGACTAGAACAAGCGGATCTATTTGGTGTTGTGCATTTTCTTGTAGTGGTAGCTATGTATTTGTTGCTGGAGAAGAGCCTGGAATAGTTCGAGTAAGCCTAGAATATCTCGAACTCGTATTATGAATATCTCATCTTTCTACGTTTAGATTATAGATGTGGCCGATAAAACGGTGGTTATTGCATCTGAAAATGCTCCCGTGCAAGCTATAAAAGACTTGGCAGTAGATCCACTGGGAGACTATTTCGTAAGTGTTGGAGAAAGAGGCGCAGTTGGCATATGGTCGTTGAATCAGAACACTTGCATTTTAACTATACACAATCATGCTACTTGTGCCTCCTGGAAACCTGATGGTAGCTTACTGGTTTTGGCAACAAGCACAAAGGAAATAGGTAGGCTTATTGAAAGTTTTCGATGCATGATGAGGACTTATGGGTAATAGTATTCTTGGAAAGAGAGTCATGGAAAGTTAAAAGAAGCTTTTCCAGTATAGTTGATACTGTTCCTGTCAAGATAACATGTTTAACTTGGAGGTCACAAAGTAATGATATCCTGTGTGGTTCTGAAGACGGGAGAATATTTTTGCTTCATTATGGAAAAGATATCGAAATAGTTGCTCATTGGTGTGGGGATGAAAACTTGATAGAGAAGATTGTCTGGCATCCAAAGTGGAACAGTTTTGTATCAGTGGATGCTGCAGGACAATTGGTTAGGGTGACGGAGGTTCCTGTTGCCAACGTTTCTGATGATCACAAAACAAAGGAAGAGTTGAATGATGAACCGACGAGTGTTAATGATGACTCTATTGAAGAACAAGAGCAGGAGGACATCTCCTGTGCCGATGAAGTTTCATCTCATAGCAATGTTGATGAAGAAACTGAGGAAACGATGCTTGAAGAAAATAGTGTAATTAGCAAAGAGCGTGCACCTCGGCATTTCATGGTATCTTCAACTCCTTTTGATGGATCCTATTCTATTCTTTGTTGGAATAGAACAGGTAGACTAGTATCTAGAGATGTACAGTCGCATCATGTTGTAGAAATTGAATTTTCGGACTCCTCATTGAAGCCTCTACGTTTTACTGATCACTATGGTTTGCTTTATCTGTATTTTCTTTGTTTACGGATGACTTGTGTTCTAGGATTCTCTTTAGGATGTTTGAATTCCGCTGCTGTGATATTGGCTTCCAAAAGTGATCTTGAAAGTCGCAATGTCATTTTCTATCGCTCTCTGTCATCCTCCTGGACTTCCAATTCGCATTGGACAGTTGCTTTGGATGATTTAGAAATTCCACTTTTGTTGGCTCTTGGCGTCCATTGGGCTGCAGTCTTTACTAGCAGAGAGCGTCTTCGAATATTTTCCTCTAGTGGAATTCAAACTGACTTACTCAAGCTGGAACAACGTGTGTTGACTATATTGGGTTCAGAGAACGATAAGCTATGTATTGTATATGATAATAGAATGAATGATAAATGTGAATTCGAATTTTTTCAGGTAAGAAAGAATTATAACTGAAACAGAACTTTAACTTGTATGTTAAGATATCGCCATTTGGAATGGTGACAAGTCGCTCTTCTCGAATGTCCCTTCCTTGTAAGCCATCTTATCTACAGTGGATAGGATTCAGAGAAACAGAAACTTCATTTGAAGAATTGTTGGCCTTTTCAAAGACACAAGAATTGTATATGTTTCTTCCTTATCACGGAAATACTTGGGTAGGTGTAGTTATGTGAGAATGAAACAAACTTTACTAAGCAATATAGACCGTTGTTGTTGATAATGCTTTGGAGAATATTTCACCTGGGTCATCATTCTTCTGGCCTTGTTATTGTTACAATAACAGTTTATTTGGTATCGTTTGTAAGGACAATGCGGCACCTCCCATAACCTTATCATCACCTCCCTTGACTTTTATTTCATTGAGCGTGTCATTGTTACCTTTTACTGAATCAAGTCTTGCACTGGAACAACAATATCTTTGGGAAGCACTTATGTTGTCGAAACTAATGGCAAATGGTTATTCTGCGGGTAACAATATGGGAGAGAGAAGAAAGAAATTAGATAAAATTTTGATACGACTATTCGAAGATTCTTGCGTAACCAATCACGTTGCTCGGGCTTTTGACTTTGCGAGCAGATTGTATTCATACAAGGCTTACAAAATTGCCTGTCAGGTGGCCAACCACCACAGATTGGGTGCTCTAGCTCAAAAGGTGGAGTCTTTAATGGATCAATGTCCTGAAATTCAAGAAAAGAATCTGGGAAATTGCTCAGCCGACTCTGTTGGACAAGTAGCAACAACACAGAACGATGAGAATAGGGTGCCAGTTGCGAGTTCCAGCATAAGAACAGGAATAACCGAGTCTGTCACAGTTACAGAACAGGATTGTGTCGAGAAGACATCTCAATCAGCTGCTTCTTTGGGTATTCAATCTAGGATTCAAGAAAGGAAACGTAAACTAGAGGATGGCCAACGAACTACGGTCATTTGAAGACATCGAACAGTTCAATTCATTTTTTTCAATTTTCTGAAATAAAATGTTTTCTGCCAAGACATTATTGAGAATAACTTGTTCTTTTAGATTTCACAGTTCTTTTTGGTTTAGAAGTTCTTCTTTTTGTAACCAAGTCAAAGACCAGAACAGTGGAAAAGAAGACAAAGAACAAGTTATATTTGATAGTGTGGTGAACAGAGCTTTTCGTCACGTGTATTTCCGAACACTGCCTTTGAGGAGACAACCAGAATTGAAAGGAAAAGAAAAAGAAATTTGTGAAAGTATTGAGACAGAAGCAAGACAGTATGAATTGCCTGGTGTTCAACTTATTTATGTGTTGACAAAGAGTTAGACTGTGTTGGAAGCATAGAGAACGAGTTGTCGATGACCGAAGTGCCGCTCATATGTAAGTTGGCTAATTGTTTGTTTTTTTCCAATGAAACAAATATTATTAGACATTTAAGTTCCATGGCGCTATCTTCTTACAAGTAAGGAATGCTTTTAGTTGTTGTCACTTCGAAGAGCACTAAGTATAAAGGAACACAGAACCTTACTTCCTTTGTTGGATTCTGATGAAGAAAGAGTACTCAACATAGTAGGAAGAGGATTCGGTTTGGCAGACGTGAGTTCCTCTTCCAAATCTGGTTTACAATGGTACTTTGATCCTTTTGAGAAATTCTCAGACTTATGCTTCAGTTAGGATCCTCCAGTTTATGTTACTGGTTTCTTTGAATAAGTTGCGAACCTTGAAGCGTATGGCTGAGAATATTGAACGGGATTTTGGAAAAGGTTTCGATATTGTTCAAGAAAGTGAAGTGGATTCCAACAACAAGTTGGTTGCTCACCAAATGGTTGTTCGTCGTTGTTTGTATCACGACTTTTTTGTTGCAGAAGGATATCCTCAAGTGACTCGTCTTTTTTGTGCGTTGGATCGTTCCTACTTTGGAGAGGTGAAGGAAAAACGCCACGGTGATATTTCTTGAGTTCTTTTTTGAATGTTGTTATGACAGGTGAAGTTAGGTGTTCGATTTACTTTGAGTCAAACACTTGTAGACTCTGATTCCTGTATTTTTCGACTAGAAAAAACTCGTAGATGAATAACTTCTTTAGGACAAACCAAAAAAATTTCACATCAATAAGAGATACGACATTGAGAGAAGATTGTTTCTTGATTATTCACTCAGATGAGAATATTTTGTCTTAGTTTTGTTTCTTCTGTAGGAACCTTGAAAGAGCAAGTTTTTGATAAAAGATTTAGGCTTTCAGTATGTAAGCATTCTACTTTGAGAAGACATATTTGTCGACAAGCGTGTCAGATGGCCTTAAAAACCTTCCTTCCTTCAGACTTTGAAATTCGTCGTTTAGTTGGAAAACAAAGTTTATTACGAATAGTCGAGTGGGAATATTATCAAAAGAAGAATCCAACGGAACCTGCAGTTACGGTAGAACCTGGATCTCTAGCTTGTCGTCTTTATGAGGCCATTTTATATCCGAATACGAAGCAAGAGACGGAGGTACTGTTGAAAGAATATCATAAAGAAGCTTTAGAGATGGGTTATAATGAAAAGAGTGTCTTTGAAACGTTAGAAGAGGACTATGGTGTGGATATCACTTCTGAACAACTTCCTTTATCGAGGTTCTTGGGAAGTCTTGAAGCACCAGATACTTTTGAGACCGAATATTTTCGTGAACAGTGGCAAAGAGCACTTCCATATATAGAGCCTCCGAAAGCCGGTCACTTATTTCTAGTTTTCTGTTGGGAAGGCTTATCTACTGTTGCCTCTTATCCTGTGAATAGAAACAATCGTGCTTGGTTATCCACCATATTTCTGGAATCAAAATTTCAACGCCGTTGTCAGTTTGTTAAGAAAATCATGTCGTCAAGTTTAGAAGCTCTTGAGTTTCTTCACCGTTATCGCATTGTACATCTTTCACTGGGTCCACAGTCCTTATTGTTGAACACTACAAGGGAAGATCAAGTGCATGCATTGAAAGTTAGACTTCGTGACTTTGGCTTTTCGAGACGACTCTCTTCGCTGGATGATGATGTGAGTAATAGTGACATGAACGATAGTCGTTGTCTTTTAAAAGTATTTCATAGTCCATTAGAAGGGCTTATGCTGCTGGAGCTTCAAATCCAAGAGCGATAAGTAATTACTATTATGCTCAAGATATTGTGTTGTTGGGTTATGTATTTCTAATGTTAACTTTCTGTTCTTTTGCGGATAGTGTAATTTACCAAAAGATGGGTTATGATGGTTTGAAAAGGTACACAAGTTTATCTTCGAGATAATTGAGTACTATAGGAAATTTAGGCTAGTTGAGGATTTGTTTCAATTCGACTTTGATCGCCTGAGGTCTTATCTTATACAAGACGATTCAGTAAGAGATGTTGTACGGTTCTTAGATCAAGGCAATGGCAGTGGTTGGGTGTTTGCTAGGAATATGCTGATTCTGAAACGTCAACTTCGTCACGAACAAGATGAACTGATAGCTACAGAACTGAAGAATTCTTCTTTTTTATTGAAGTGAACTCTTTCCGAGATACAGAAAGATGCTTCTGGAAGAGATTTCAGTAGCATTTCAAGATTAAAGCCCGTCCCCTCCATCATGGCCCATTTTATCTCATTGTTGTGCACAACGGAACTGGTTTACACCCGTTGAGCTATTCTTGCTGTAGTTAGCCTCGTAGTTTCGAAAAGTAAACAAATATTGTTAGCATGGGAGTGAAAGTTGGAATCAATGGCTTTGGTAGAATTGGAAGGCTTGTTCTAAGAGCGGCATTGGAGAAAAAGTCGGTTGATGTGGTAGCCATCAATGACCCCTTTATTGACTTGGACTATATGGTCTACATGTTCAAATATGACTCTGTACACGGACACTATCCAGGGACTGTGATAGCTAAAAATGGAAAACTTGTTGTGGATGGGCACGAAATGGCGGTGTTCGCTTTCCGTGATCCTAGTGAGATTCCTTGGTCTTCTACTGGAGCAGAATATATTGTGGAATCTACAGGAGTATTTACTGCTGCTGATAAAGCCAGAGCACATATGAAAGGAGGTGCTAAGAAAGTCATCATTTCTGCACCCTCAAACGATGCTCCTATGTTTGTGATGGGTGTCAACGAAGACAAGTATACTCCAGATAATACTATAGTATCCAATGCCTCCTGTACTACCAATTGTCTTGCACCTTTAACCAAAGTTATTAATGATAAATACGGAATCTTGGAAGGACTAATGACAACAGTTCATGCAACGACAGCAACACAGAAGACTGTTGATGGACCTTCCCACAAGGACTGGAGAGGAGGCAGAGGAATTTTGAATAACATCATTCCCTCTTCAACTGGAGCAGCAAAAGCAGTCGGTAAAGTTATTCCTGAACTCAATGGAAAGCTGACAGGTATGGCTTTCCGTGTTCCATGTCCCGATGTTTCCGTTGTTGATGTTACATTTCGTTTGAAGACACCCACTACTTATGATGATATAAAGGCAACTATGAAAGCAGCTTCAGAAAGTAAAGCATTGAAGGTAACTTGTGTCGATAGTTTCGGAATGGCGAATTCTAAAGTATTTTGACAATCTGAATAGGGTATTTTGGGATATACAGAAGATATGGTGGTTTCTACAGACTTTGTTCATAACAGTCATTCTTCCATATTCGATGCCAACGCTGGAATTATGTTATCGGAAACCTTTGTGAAATTAATTTCTTGGTATGATAATGAATGGGGCTATTCCAATCGCGTTGTAGATTTGGTACAACATATGGCAAAAGTAGATGGTGCAGCCTAAATAAGTTTGCATTCTTTTCTTTGTTGTTTCGTGGAATATTTTGTGTTTTCTTCTTGTTCGCTTTTTGTGTTTTACATATAAAATTTGACTTTTGTGAAGATTTCGAAACTTGGATTTCGATATGTGTGGCATTTTTGGATACGTCAACTATAAAACTCCAAAGAAAAGACAAGAAATCATTCAAATCTTGTTAAAAGGTACCTTTTTTTTATTATGTGAATATGGGAGTTGGAAACTATCTGAAATAGGACTACAAAGGCTAGAATATCGAGGGTATGATAGTGCAGGTTTGGCCTATGATGGTGAAGTATGCTTATTGTTTCCTCCTCTTGAATTATACAAGTTATTTTGATTCTTGGGATAGGAAGAAGGAGCACCTGTAGTAGTTCGTGAAGTAGGTACCGTAGCTTGCTTAGAAAAGGCTGTCAATGCAGAACTGATAGGTAAACCTTTGAGGTGAGATTGCAGTTTCTAAGAAGAGCACTTGAATTGACGCAAATTGCAGTGTTCGTGAACGCGTGTTTAATAGTCATGTTGGGATTGCACACACTCGCTGGGCGACACACGGCGCACCTTCTGTTAAAAATAGTCATCCACACTCGTCAGACCCTACTCACGAGTTCTTGGTGGTGCACAATGGAATTATAACCAACTATAATCCTCTCAAGGCAATGCTCTTGTCAAAAGTAAAACATTTCATTGTATTGTTTATTGATTTTGACGTGGATAATAGGGTTACGTATTTGAAACAGATACTGATACAGAAGTTGTAGCAAAACTACTCAAATACTTTCATGATTCTATTCGTGAAGATGGAGAACCTCCTACTTTTGCGAGGCTGATGATGTATGTAGTTCATGCCATTGAAGGAGCTTTCGCACTTCTTGTCAAATCAAGACACTATCCTAATGAATTGGTTGCATCGAAACGAGGTTCTCCACTTGTTATTGGCATAAAAAGTGAAACGACATTTGACAAGGAAACTTTTGAAGTGGAGGCATCAGCACCGCTTCTTCCTGATTCCGACTCGAGAGTAAGTATCAGTTCTTTACCAGTCCACAACTGGGGAATGACTCTTATCTGGAAGGACTTTTTATTGGAAAACGGTCGAATATCAAATGATGTTGCAAGTCTTGAATATCGTTCTTCTACAAACGATAGCAACTCATCTGGCGCCTTTTTTTCTTCATTTTCAAGACCTTCAAAAGGGCTTCGCTTTGTTTTAAGGAAAGAAGCAGCTAATAAGATTGAATTTTTCTTTTCTTCTGATCCAAGTGCCATAATAGAACATACTAACAAAGTATTTTATCCTGAAGATAATGATGTAGTTTATGTCAAAGATGGAGATATGGAAGTGTTTTGTTATTCGAATGAAGACCCTTCAATAGCACGAAATAGGCTTTTGTCCACAATCGACCTGGAACTCGAAGAAATCATGAAAGGACGGTTTGAACATTTTATGCTCAAGGAAATTTACGAACAGGTAGTTGAAAATCCATCTTAAAATAGTATTGACATATTTTGCAATAGCCAGAAAGTGTACAGCAAACTATGCGTGGTCGTATTCATAAACTAAGCAATGGGCAGTATGAAGTACAACTTGGAGGAATCCGTGATAGGTTTTATGATATTTTGAGAAGTAATCGTATGATATTTGTAGCTTGTGGTACATCATATCATGCTTGTTTAGCCTGTAGACAAGTGAGTAATTTCTTTTGTGTTCATCATAGCCAAATATGAATATTTGTATTTAGATTATCGAGGAATTGACAGAGTTGCCAGTATCAGTAGAGCTTGCCAGTGATTTTCTTGATCGTCGTTGTCCGATATTTAGAAGTGATGTTTGCATTTTTGTGAGTCAGAGTGGAGAAACAGCAGAAACACTGGAAGCCTTGCGTTATGCGAAAAGTCACAATGCATTGACTGTAGGCGTAGTTAATGTTGTGGGAAGTTCTATTGCTCGTTTGACAGATTGTGGTGTTCACATCAATGCTGGATGTGAGATTGGTGTAGCAAGTACTAAAGTGTATACAAGTCAAATAGTGGTCTTGATAATGATTGCTTTGCAGTTATCAGCAGATTCTCGCTCAAAAGTAAGTAGAAGTTGGCATCCGAATGTGTTCATTCTTATATTTTTATAGCTGCAAAGAAGAGAGGAGATATTTCAAGCTCTTATTTCTTTACCTTCAAAAATAGAGACAACTCTCCAGTTGGATTCGCAGATGAAGAAGATTGCCCACAGTTTGGAGTCTCGTTCTTCCATATTATTGTTTGGTAGAGGGTTAGTTGTCTCTATTGGTTTTTATAGCAATCAATGCTGATGTTTCCATTCATAGATATCAATATGCCACTTGTCTAGAAGCTGCTCTCAAAATTAAGGAAGTGTCCTATATGCATACCGAAGGTATTCATGCCGGTAAGCAGATATTTAACATTTTTTAGATTAAACTCAACTGTGCTACGAACTTTAATAGGTGAGTTAAAACATGGCCCATTGGCACTCGTAGATCAGGATATGCCGGTCATACTTTTCGTAACCAGAGATTCTACCGCTCGAAAGGTGCAGAATGCCCTTCAGCAGGTCCTTTTATATCTCATTTTATGAATTTCTGTTCTCAATTGCCACTCTAGGTTATAGCTCGAGGTGGCTTTCGAAGTATGATAGTTGTATGTACTGAAAAAGATGAGGAGACAAAAAGATTGAAAAGCGAGGTAGAGCTTGTTCAAGTTCCTGAAACTGTTGACTGTTTACAAAATTTGCTCAATATCATTCCATTCCAAGTAAGTTGGGACTAGTTAGGAAAAGATGATAAACTAAATAAGATTGAAAGCTTCTGAGTTACCACTTAGCAGTACAGCGAGGTCATAATGTAGATCAGCCGAGAAATTTGGCCAAATCAGTTACCGTCGAATAAGCCTTGGAGAGAGATAAAATCTATTTATAATTCTTTATCTTTTTATGTGGACCAGAAGAATAAGCTTGTTGTGGTCTTGTCCGATATTCGTTCAGCAAAACATACCTGTTACATTTATTAAACGTGTTGGTTTTATTCGTTGCTTACAAGTGTACCCTTACAACGTGAAAACTTGTGCAAGAGTGCCCTCTGTTGTGTGGAAGCAAAGCCCTTTGGTTACTTTCATGTCGTCCAGGTTAGACAGTAAAAGTGTTCACTGGTTCCTCCTGAAACTTTTTTTTACAAAGTAACGATACTGTTGTAGAGCGAGTGGAACAAAAACTTCGCGAGGTGGGTGGATAAAGGAGTGCACGTAAACGCTCTAATTAAGCTACAGGCTCTAAGTCCAAAATTTCTTCAAGTAACCCCTGCTTTTGACGATCCAAACGGAAGCCACGTCAGGTAAGTTTAGAAACAGTAGTTTTCGTACAAAACTTAACGTTTTAAGTATTCGAGTGGTTTCCGAAAAATTTGAAAATCTAACATCCCTCAAACGTCATCAACTGGTGTACAAAGCAATATGGGATGAGCTACAGGTTGGTTGGGTTTTTTCAGAACGATCAAGATGACTCTGAATATGTTATTATAAAAGGGTCCTGTTCACGCAGTCGACAGCATTGACGCAAAAACTCCTAAAGAAGTAGAGCAACCGTGAACAATATAAAGCTGCCAACAATTGCTGCTACTAGTTTCGAGTGATATTGATTTGTCTGAAAAGCGGCTTATCTAACCCACTTTTCTTTTGGACGAAGTTGTTTGTGTTTTGCCCAGAATAAACCGCAAGCGTTGCAAAGCCGTCTAGCACCAGGAGGTCCGGCACGCCAACCAGGTGATTTGACGGTTCCACAGTTCATACAAAACACATCGCTCCCACTACTTTCAAGTTTATGAGCACGGACTTGCACTTCATGGGCTGTTTTAGTCAGACGCGTATCATTTGTACAGCTTTCATCCATCTTGCTTGGCTCCTTGCTCATAGAAAACTGAGACTGTATATTGCCAAGAAGATGACTCGATAATTCGGTTGTGGGACGACGATCCCGTACTTCCTTATTATCATTTATTCCAGTCACGTTCTCTGTTCGTGCCTCTCTTGGTGATAACGAAAATTTTTCCGTAAAATATTTGGTGCCAATAATTAACTCCGACAAAAAGTTTAGTGGTACACTAGGCAATGCATAAATATTTACGAAAACTAAACTCTAGAGAAAACCTTACCCGAATTCCACTTGAAGTGAAACCAGCTGCTGCAACTCATTTAACGTAACGCCATACGGCATGCTGAAATCGATATTTGATATATCGAAATGGATAAGATCTTGGGTTAACTTTTCATCTTTCACATAAGGAACCAACGTCTCTAGCCTGTCACCGATGATATCTAAGGATGAAGAATAGTTATTTCTGTTGACTTCGGACGCATTGTTGCTGGAACCTTCCATGTTGTTTCTAGAGGATACAACGGTACTCTCATCAGCATTGTCATAGACTGAGCTGAACATGTCTCTAAAGAAATGTTTCAAAGTAGGATGTAATTGATGTGTGAAATTTTCTAGCGATTCACGATAATCTTCAAACTAAGAATGGTTTTAGTCATTATCAAAATCAGTTCTGAATATAACACACCCCAATAGAAGATTTTCCAGAAAAAGATTCGAAAGGACAACTCAAGGAAGGTGGAAGGTCGCTGACACATTCAGGTTCGGGTAAAACATCGACGTGTTCCTTTTTCAATATATCTCTCCTTCTTTGTCTTCCAACAGGTTCGTAACTATTTGCAGAAGCTTCTTCCGTATTGCAAAGATAAGAATTCGCAAGCCTTTCTATTCGACTATAAAAATCCTTTTCTTGTTGAGTAGAGTCATTCATATAAGGGCCCTATTGCACTGGGTCAGAAAATTATTCGTTCATAGCTATTCGACCTCACTCACTTGTATAACATCTGTATGAGCATTCCAAGAAGTCGCTTTCCCTTCTCTTTGTGACTTTACACACTCTAAGGTATCTGTCAAAGTACCCGTACTGTCAACACGTTTGCTTTCCAACGAACGTTTCAGACTACAAGAACGTCTCATAGCGCCATGCAACGCTCTAGCTTCGCCCTCAAGATCGTTCTTGCGTAAGAACAAGCAGAGGTCAGAAAAAACACGGTTTGAAAACTTCTGCAACTTCAAAGCACACTGATAAAACTGTGTGTTTGGACCGTTGTAAGTACAGCAATTCTTCCAAATTAAGTCAACATCTTGCCATAATTCTTCAAATGAAGCATAAGAGTATGCTTCAAGTTTTGCTTGTACAGTTCCAAGGTCCATAGGCTGCTTTATCACGTCAAGGTAGTCCGTTACATATGTGGTGTCCACCGGCTGGGCAAAAAACCGAAGACTATCCTTCCTTTGTATCCTCTTTATCACCTCTACACCCTTGCTCTTAATAGTTTCTTTCAGTGGCTGCTCTCTAAAGGAAGATTGCTTCTTGAGTTTTGTTTGAGTTGTCTTGTTGAGTCTTGGCGCCATTCCACTTGTCCAATCGTTAACACTTCCGAGACAATGCTAAGAGAGAATGTCGAGTGATGAACTTGTAGAGACCGCTGGCATCCTTTTTATTAATGCAACTTTGCAGAAGAGAGGAGCAACTTCAGAAGACTGTAATAGAAGACGTTCAATTGACCTTCCTTATCAAGTATCTGAGTCAATACGAAAAAGTTTGGAGAAGAGGTTGTCGTCACCGTTTTGTGTTTTTCTCTTGTATGGTTCGGGAGGCGGTGGACACAAAGCTAGTGTAGATGCAGTTAGTTATCTTTGCGAGGTAATGAAACCTGTCATTGCCGTTGATTGAGCTTTCTCACTTTACAAGGTCAAATATCCTCATTGGAAGGTAGTGGCACTCAATGTCTCGGAACTTGCAGGTTGCGAGTTTGGTGACCGGGTCTATAACTTTATTCTACAACAAGACTTGGCTGGAGTTGTTGGTGTTTTATACAGTGTTGCACAGACATTTGGGCCCCTACTATCTGATAAGTTTACTGGTCGTCTGAAGCGAGAGTGGAAAAATTATCCAAAGCCGAATGTAATCCTTTCATTTGTTCCATTTTTGAACGTTTCTATTATAGAAAGTGCTCCGTATTCCAAGCATATTACTGTCATGACAGATTTTACTCATACGGAAGCTCATCCTTGGTTGCAAGACCAAAGACAAACTGTTTTTTGTGGCACAAGTGAAGCATATGAACAAGCAGTGACGAAGGGTTTTGCAAAGTCGAATCTTAAGTTATTATCTGGTATGGTGGTACATCCTCGTTTCTATCCTGAGTTTGTATCTGACGATAAGATGTCTCTGTTGGATTATTTAAGTGTGTTTGGTCTTGATATGTCTTTTCCAACATTTATGATCATCTTTGGTGCCTTTCCGCCTTACGAATCAACCATGCGTCTTATTTCTCTCTTAAGCCTTCGAGGAACAACTGAAAGAAGTATTAGAAACGATATTATTGAATTGAATAGAGCTGGTTTTGATCAACCATTTTTGGAAGCGATGTTGAAAACGATGGAAAGAGTGAACGTGCTTTGTGTTTGTGGCAAGAACAAGCGTTTATTGGAGTCAATACGAAAGAAATTTCTGAAAGATGAGGGATTTCTTGTTCATGCCATAGGGTTTACACATGAGATTCCATTATTGATGCGAATGTCGGAGTTGATCATTAGTAAACCTGGACCAGGAGTTGTTGCAGAAGCTTTGGTTTCCAGAAAACCTCTTTTGTTGGTAGCAGAAGAGAGAAATCTTATGGAACAAGAACGAGCAGTGGCGGCATGGGTTCGTCGTCATGGAGTCGGCAAAGTAGTCGGTAGTCTCGAGTCGGCATCGACAGTATCTTATGAAGAAATTATGCACTTGAAAGAGAACGTTGAACGTCTTCCAGAAAATCGGGCAGTTTTTGAAGTTGTGGAAGAATTGGAGAAGATTTCAAAGGACATCTCTTGACTCTGCAATTTTCAATTTTGGGGAATTTTTGAAGATGTTGTTGAGCTTTATTCAGTCGCCTTCAGTTTTCGCCAGAGTACATAGTGTCAAAAGAAAATTGTCGTTTGTTAAGATTTTTAAGACAAAAGACAAACACAAAATAAATAAGATACCCTATTTGATGGTTTCAACAAACAAGTTTCTCTCCAGAAGAGAGATCGTAGCAGCCCATATCATTCTTTTGAGTATTTTCTTGTCCATAAGCTTTCTTCCAGTGGGTGCCAGTTCGGAAAGGAAGGTATTGGAAGGTCAAGTAAGAGTGATAGATGGAGACACTATTCGTTTTTTGAACGGACCTAGAGTCAGATTGAATCACATTGATGCTCCAGAGTTGAAGCAAACTTGTCTTCTCCAGGGAGTTGGCAAAATATATCATTGTGGGAAGACTAGCAAAGAGACTCTAGAAGGTATCATAGGGAACCATAAGATTTACTGTGAATCTGACAAACTTGACGTATACGGACGTTGGTTGGGCACCTGTTGGACTCTGGATATGGGGCAGAAGGGCATTAATATCAACCAACGAATGGTTCAACTTGGTGAAGCAGTCACCTATAAGGGTGCTACGACATATCGAGTAGATGAGGAGGCTGCGAAAGTCGCCAAAAAAGGGTATGTGGTTTGTTTATTGTGTGGGAAGTGTCATAGCTGATAGGGTTAGTATATGGAGTAGCAGCTTTCAATGGCCTTGGGAGTTCCGCAAAACAAAACGAGCAGAACTTTAAACTGCTTTATTTTCCAATACAGAAGTCTCGAAAGATAACGTCCAAAAGTTGCTCGGTTTCCACGTGACCCGTAATTTTGCCTATTTCGTTCATGGCTTGTCGAAGTTCTTCGACTGCTAAGACAATACTAGCAGGAGTCTTTGGAAATTCACCTAGTAACTGGTCAGACTATGCAAAAACTTTGAAGACTTCATAATTATTTACCAAATCGCTCAAGCGCTGCTAATGCTTCTTTTAGACAGTTTCGATGTCGTTGTCTAGTTATTAGTAGCTCAATAGCAGTCTCGTTTCTGTCATCCTGAAAATCGACTGTTTCGAACCATTTACTAATGAAAGAGTGGAGAGTTTCGATGAGATGAGGAATTCCATCGCCCGTCATACAGGAAATTTTCAAGACTGGAATGTTTCTCTTTAACAAGCTATTCAACCACGAATGCTCGTCTTTAAATATTTGTTCCAACCGTCGAAACTCCAAACCATTATGTTCAATAAGATCCCATTTGTTCAAAACAAAAATAACGTTTTCATCCAATAAATCAGGATATCTTTCCAAAAAATTGTCCGAACATTGATTTGCATCTTGGACAATAATTTTGATATTGGCATCTGATGCTTTCTCCAATGCCCTTCGAATTCCTTCTCTTTCAACAATATCCACATCCTCATCCTCACGAATTCCCGCAGTATCGCTGCAGACAACCTGAAAAAATCAATTTATGAAATGATTATTGCCTATTACATACTTTCACGCCATTTAATTGTAAAGGGACTTGCACGATATATCTCTTGTAGTGCCAGGAATACTTGTTACAATAGCGATATCTCTACCAGCTAAAATATTTAAAAGACTACTTTTACCAGCATTTGGAGAGCCAATGATAGCTACTTTGATGCCGTCGTGAACCATTTCTCCTAGAAAATAAGTTTATCATTTACAGAATGTGAACTGCCTTTCATCTATTTTTCATACCTATACTCTTTCCTTCAATAGCTCGACGAATTTCTATTTTTATCTTCTCACAACTAGGAAATGCCTTTTCAAATATGTCATCTGGTAGTTCTGCTTCTTCGCCGTAATCCAAAAGACCTTCCAAATGTGCTAAAGTTTTCATAAGTTGGTCTCTCCACGCATAAAGTCTATTTGACAAAGCTCCATCTAAATTCTTGAGTGCCTGCTGAACTTGAAGAGTTGTTTCAGAATGGATAAGATCAGCTAAAGCTTCAATTTTAACGAGATCCTATCTTATAAAAAGATGAAAAAAACAACGGAAAAATAGCAGATATACCATCTTTCCATTCTCGAACGCACGTCTTGTAAACTCCCCAGGTTGCGCCAAACGAGCCAATTGAGTATCCTCCAGAACCTTTAAGACTGAAGCAACAATTGCAGGACTTCCATGCAAATAGAGTTCTACCATATCTTCACCTGTATAACTGTTCGGAGAACGAAAATAAGTAATCATTGCATCATCAAGGTGAGCGCCCTTTCAAAAGTTAAAAGACCATATAAATCATAGTGAAAATGGTAAATCTACCGTAAAAGGATCCACAATTCTCTTTCTTATCAACTTCCGCGGGACGAAGTCAAAGGATTCCGTTGATTTGGAAAGTCGTTCCAATAACTGCAAGGACAGCGCTCCACTAACTCGCACAACAGCCAAGGCAGCTCGACCTGGCGGCGTCGATAGAGCAAAAATAGTATCTTGTATATTGTTTTGTGCTCTTCTTCTACTCTCACTGGAAGCGCAAGCTCTGTGATTTTTCTCAGAGTCAAAGTGACTGCAAGGTGGCATCATTTTTGGCAAACAACGATGTCTCGTTCTCCAACCGGAAGAAAGAGAAAAATAGTTTCTCCTCATTGTGTAAGTTTTTTTTATAAAATTTTTCCCCCATATATCTATCAGGTCTCTTTGGAACTTCATAACGTGCAACGAAGATACCCATAGAAGCCATGACAAGTGTTTCCGGTAACCCATAATTTCAGAGCCAAAGATGAGATGTCCTCGAAATGTGGCATGAATATGATTTCAGAAATGTTAACAGGAATCAAGCAATTGATATGCATGTTTCAAAATGAACACATAGTATAAAGGGTAGGTTTATAAGAAAATCTTCTTCCTTGAGACTTGTGCTCTGCTGCAGGTGAAAGGAATTGCGAATATGCAGAAATGTGAATGATGTTATCTAAAAGCTTATATAAACATAGATTCAATTCTTTCAAAAGCCAATAAAGAATCGTATCAAGGACAAGAAATTGTCTCATAAATATAGAAACTCCTCCAAAAGTCATTGTACAAATAACTCTTCATCTTGAAGCATCTTGGTTGAATAACAGTCAAGACTACAAAAACTCCTGTTGTTCATTTCCAGACTTGGCTTCATTTTAAATAGGATCTTTCTACCACAGTTTGCACAACGTGCTGTTTCCCAAAATGACGATAAGATAAACTCTACAGTTCCTACACTATCCTCTGGTGGAGCTTCATTCACGCATAAAAAATTCAAGCTATTCCAAGGAAGAGAGGTCATTTTATGGATAAAATACTGGACGAACGTACCTTCTTCTTGTACTCTTTAGGAATACCGTAATTTCCTCATTTTCAATTGAAGTGGAAAGCTGAGGTAAGCTTTTTGCTCTTCTCATGACTTATTCTTCTCCGTTACTGCAAGTTTCGTCGACCAAGAATAATATTCGCAATCAGTCAAACTCCTTGCCAAATCCGATTCAAAGCGCCGGATTTGATCGTCGTAATCACAAAAGAAACTTCGAAATGTCCAATAGAATTAGTGAGATTTGCTGCATTTTGTATGGAGGAGCGGACAATACACGAAAGGACCATTATTACGGCATTTCTTTGCCACGAGCTTCGCTATTGTTAAAAATATACATAAGAAAATGTGTGCATACATACGCCATCAGAATATAAACAGCACCAAGACTTGTAACTTGTCACTGAAAACTGCGAAGAAATATTAGAATACTTGGAGAGCACCCCAAAGTTTCAAAGTTTTAGCTCTTCTGCAAAAGGGCAAAAGGCATGCAAGAGAAGATCGCTTAAATAATAAACAATAGCAACTTGGGTATATATAGGAAAGTAAGAAAGATAGTTATGACGCTATAGGTTTCTATGGCAAATCGTAAAGTAGTATATGCTATAATCAACGTCGGTGTCTCATCTGACAATATATTTCTGCCGTCCAATAAACCCTAAATAAACCCATAATATCCGTTAAAAAGCCTTTAAGAAACTGCTAGAACGAAGACAAATAGCAATAACTCAATCTTTTGGGCCATGACATGGTTCTTCGTAGCGCTTGTCATTGCGCTTCAGCCTTGAGAACATTTCATATCCACTGATTTATTAAGAGACAACAACAGCAACTTCTCGTTTACCTTCTCATTTAATCTACGAATTGTGCGTTCTAAATGGAACGTTTCAAGTGCTCAACAATACTTCCTTAAGGCTTGTTGAAAGGGATATAAACGAAATACGAAATTCATCATGGAAGGCAGGTGACTGACGAACGTGAGAAGTTACTAAATGATCGATGCGCGAACTAAGAATGTCGAAGTATCTATTGCAGAGTCTACGCACTTCTATATTGATATGAATTTGATGCATATGCATCTGAAAAGAATTGATCCTAAATTGAAGTTTTCCCGACAGAGTATATATATGACAATCAAACTTTATCTTGAAAACGAAGAAAAGAACAGCTAACAACGCAAAGCTCCGACATTAGGCTGTCTCTTCGACAACCTTGAGAATATCAGAATCTCCTGGGTCTGTAATACCTAAACAAGCACAACGGAAATATTTTCCACAGGCTGTTCCCAGTTCAACGTTATCTATCAAGAATCGTCAGTTCCTTCTTACTCCCCCTATTTCACAAAACCTACTCCCTTGAAAGTGGTGTACGTTACACTTTGCCAACAAACAATAATACTCAATTTGAGATCGTACAAGGGGTGGACAGTTGTTTGCAAGGACCACAAGCTTTGTCTTTCCCTGACGAAGACTCTTTAGGGTGCTTTTTAAGCCTAAAGTGGTCTTCCCGCTTTTCATAACTAGTGCTAGTCTAGAAGAGATTGTTTCTGTAGATTTTTTCGACTTTTTGGAAACCATCGTTGATACAGAGTTATATTTTAGGCTCCGGAAGCTGTTTTTTGCTCCTTCTCAGCCTCACCAATTAAAAATAATGAACGACGGCGATGACGATGACCGTCTACAACTTTGGATTCCATTGGGTTTCAGAATTTCTTTCACAACATAATTATTCCAGAATGACATATGGAAAACAGTTCTATAGTATTTCATCAGTGAATATAATCTCAAAGTAAAAATATTGTGATACTAATATATGGTGTTTCAGAAATTTACAATAGACTTGTTTTACAACATTACAAGCTACTTCTATAACGAAAGGTTACACAATTTCAACTTGCATCATACAATTCCAAGTGATGCAAAAACAAAGAATGAAAATTCAAACTTATCAAATGTTTCGATAACACCAATTGGCTTCAAATGATCCATTTCTGGAGAATATTACTTCATTTTTCGTCAAGAAACTTTGCAAGCATTGATAATAACTGTTCTGAATAAGTTCTCCATAATAGCCAAGAAGGAAGTGCGCCACCCTTAAACAATGGAGTTTGTAACTTTTGTATCCATAAGGTTGAGTTTGAATCCAAGGCAATTATTTGTTTGATGCAAGACTCGAATGTATTGTTTTCTTCGTTACAAACGATGATAGCATTCGTATTCACAAGTTCGTCAATATTAGGAGCACCCCAATAGATTGGAATAGTATCAGCTAGAAAACTATTGAAAAGTTTTTCCGTAATGTATCCAGTTAACTGCGAATTTTCAAAGCAAAAGGAGAATTTATATGGACGATACCACTGAATAACCATATCCCTATTGTTATCATACGGTGGATCGACTCTACTGGGTGGGTCCATATTATGACGACAATTACCCAACGCATGTACAGGTTTATACTTGGTTGAAAGAATATCAAAAAATTGTGTCCTTGTTTCGCCTAGTTTGTTGTCTCTTGAACAGTACCTTGCAGCAAAAGCGGCAAACCAGCTTTTTGCTTTCCACTTCTTCTCCGCTTCCGAATAGGACAAATTTCTCAATAGGTCTGTAGTAACCGCTGCTTTTCGTTCAGCAAAGGACCACAAGGCATAAGGTATATAGAGAACATTAGAAGAAGACTCAGCAGGTTTCACAGTACTGACTGTTATGGAGTGTTCACTGCCTCTATGTGCGTTGGGTTCCATATCAATAAATATTTTCGTCGCGTTTGGATATTTTCCAGAACAAGTACCCCATGGAGAGTGAGCAATCACGTCTGCTCTCTCTGGCTCCTCTTTTAATACAAAATACCACCACTTGTGAGAAACATTGAAAAGTTCAAATAGACCTTTATAAGCCCAGTCTTCTTTGCAATAAGCAACAACAACTACTTTCTTCGAGTTGTACGAAACATAAGAAGCGTTGGCAATAACATTGTGTGAGTTGGCTCCGGTTGTCTCAACCTTTTGTACCGATGCTTTTCCTAATAGCAGCAAGAAACTGTACTTGAGGACTAAGAATACTGCCAACAACGCTACAACGTAACGCAGTTTTCTTCTTCCACGGAAAGACAACCCTTGTCGAAAAACTTGAAGAAAACAATTGAAAAAGCAAGTCATACCAAAGGCTTCATTGATGCACAACCAAATTCAAAGCGTTTCATTTTATTCTCCATCTGGACTAACCTTTTGAATAGCTAAATCGGTGCAATAAATATAATAACGAAGATGCAACAGCTGCACCACAAGAGCATGCTAGAGCATAATTAAACCATTGAACAGTTTTCTGACGGCCTTGAGAAGAGAAAAATAGCATACTATCTAAACTACCCGGTTTTACCTCGTCTTCCATCGAAGTCTTTCCATCCCGCCAAAGACGATAAGCAACTAAATGAGCACCCCGAAGACCTAAGTCTTCCACTAGGACAACATAAACTGGAATCTATCAAGTTTCGTCGATCAGAAAGTAGAAAATATTTATCAAGCGAACTTACCCGAGCCAGCTGTGGACTAACTCTACCCTTATTTTTAAAAGATTTCATAAAATTGCAGTTCAAATCCCTCAACCTCTCTATATTCTTTGGAGCAATACCACCACATATATATATACCCCCATAGGGAAGATACTTTAAAGCTACATTACCCACTTCTGAGCCATACAATTCGAACATGATCTCCATTGCCATTCCACAAAGTTTGTCATCGTACACAAGTGATCCTATTAATCTTGCACCCTCTACAGCCTTTAGAATTCTCTCATCATGTATCGGATTAATATCTTCCGGAAACTTTTCCCGTAGAAACTCGTAGATGTTTTCCAATCCCTTGCCACTTACAACTCGCTCAACAGACACGCGATTGGAGTTGAACTTTTTCGTAAGAAAAGTCAAGAGTTCACTATGAAGATCTGAGAGAGGAGCAAACTCAACGTGGCCTCCTTCGCTAGGCCAAGCTTCATATCTTCCTGCAGAAGGTGTTAAGAAACATTCCCCTAATCCAGTTCCAGCACCAATGCAGGCAATAGGAGCGCTATAGTTTGGAGAAGCTTCCTGAATTACGCAATATTCTTCTTCTTTTAAAGTAAGAACTCCATAACCGTTTGCTTGAAAATCATTAACGAGTACTACTGCGGGAATATCCAAAGACAGTTCCAGTTCCCTACCATCTATTATCCAGGCGTTCCGATTAGTGAAACTGACTCTATCATTAGTTACTGGTCCCGCTACTGCAAAACAAGCACTTGTAGGTCTTACATGTCTGCCCAGAACTTTGCTTGCTTCGTTGAGAAATTGCGTCACTACGGCAGCAAAGTGATCAAAACCTTCATTCTTAAAGTTTTCCGAGTACAAGGCGTGATGCTTTCGAATGTCGTCTTCAACTCCGCTTACTTCAAACAGTGAAAAACGTGAGTTTGTACCTCCAATGTCTCCAACAAGAAAAACTGCAGACATTGCACTTCACCAGACTCTAATTGTGAAGAGTTCAAGTTTTGCAATCAATCCTAATTTGGCCACAGGCATTCATTCATTCTATCTGTTGATAGTTGATACATATCTAAGTATATATTTGTAGGCAAAGCGGAGAGAAACTTGAAAGTATGAAATATTTTTCGTGAAATAGAATTTTACAAAAAACGTGTTTATCTTTCCCAGTAGGTTACAATGGCTTGTTCTACTCCTAATCCTCTTTCCAAGGAACACACTCATTTAGGAATTATCTGAGGACAAACTACTCATCGAACTTCTTGAGCATGTCCGTAGTAACGATTAATAAACGAAGTCTTGCAGGTACTGATATCTGGCTCATTGCCTTGAGGGTAAAACTTAATGACACGTTGGCTTCTTAAAGAATCTTTATCTTCTTCGGATAGATTATCCAGTACTTTTCTCTTTCTCTCATTCTCTTCTCTCTTCTTCCTTTTAGTGCTCTTGACTTCAGAAAGGATACTCTCCTTAAGAGACATTGCAACACTTTCAGGAAGCTCCTCTTCTTTAAGTTTTTCCGAAACAAATTCTTCCAAGTCGTCTAGTTCCCAGTCATATTCAAATACAAGAGGTTGGTTACGACCTGGAACTTCGGCGACTACGTTTACAGTTGTTTCTAAATCTGTGTCGTCCTCTTGTTTATCTGGATTCACAATATACGGTAAGACATATTCATATTTCTTCAACGAATCTTGACTCAAGTTACGAAGTCCTGCTCTTCTTTGTTCACATTTGAGGACATATATTCGCGGTTTAAACTTCTCAGGACTCTTCCTGAAATACTTCAGTGCAATATTCATAAAACACAAAGATAAAAGCTTACAGAATATTACTAGGAATGAAAGGATACCAACCCATTTTCATTCGTTCCATTGGGACTATTTCTTCTTCGACACGTTGGACTGACTTGATACCTACGAAGGATGGAGGCGGTTTCTTGCTTTGGATGGCAACGATAGCCGGAATAGGAACAACTGTTTCCTTTTGGTGAACTTTGATAAGCTGAGCTATTCAACAAAGAGGCAAAACTTAACGCCCAAGATTGAATCTACAAGACATGCCACTTACGCTCAGTACAGCCAAACAGATAAACCTTCCCTGACGACAGATCACCTTCCTCGAGAGCTTCATCTAAGTGGCCAAAGTCCCAATCAATCTTTGCAACTTCTCCAAACTGGTCCCAGTCTGTTCCAGCCAAAAACACTTCCTTCCAAACATTCATCTGTCAATACTTCTTTATTGTATGATTGGATTTAGTATCAATTCGGTATGAATACGGACAGCTTTGATGTTGAAGTAGACATAGACAACGTATTTGAGGTGTTATTGATTGCAAATAGAGACTTTGTAGACAAGAAAGACCTTGTTTTTTGCTTTCGTAAAGCCTGGAAAGACTTGGGCTTAGACGAGGCTTTCCTTTTAGAAAGAGAATGTGACATAAATACGTTGCAGCTAGTTATGAACTTAATTAGGAAGTCTTGTGAGGCAAAGGAAGAAAACCGGAAAACTTTCATTCCAGCTTTTTTTGAATTTATCTTACAAAATATTGTGTTTTCAGAAGAGTTGAAAGATTTCGACGAAGTTGAAAGTTTGCTAAAGAAATTATTGGAATATTCTTTTTCGCTTCTATTACAAGGCTATGGGGAAGATTTAAGCTGGCTCGGTGAAGTCGAAGTGTCTCTTCTCCGTATAGCCTTTTTCTTATTTGTCAAAGTGTTAAAGGTTCCTGAGAAACGGTCCAAAACACTGGGCAACTTTGCACCTGAAATTTTTTACATATGCTTGTTTCTCTGTTATTGGCGATCACCTGAGAATATATCTTGGATTCAAGAGCAGGAAATTGCAAAGGACAAGATAAATATTTCAGAGAAAGGTCCAGATGTAGTTGATAAGAAGAATTCCGCCTATTGGACATGTATTCGTTGCATTCAAATTTTAGGCATTCACAAAAGAGTTGACAACGTTCAATCCCTTGTCGGTCAGCTTTGGCCTGCATTGCAACCTATCTTTGTAAAGGCACTCAAATATGAAGACTATCAACGAAAGGATAATATCTTATCAGAGCATCCAAGTTTTTTATCCCACTTAATCAAATATTCTTTATCGTTGATGAATGTTGAAGAACTTGAAGGTCATATATCATCCATTTTAAGGTTGCTGGTACCGTTATCACAAGATTTTGACAGGCAGCGGCGTCTTCAAACCATTGAAAGTTTCCAGTTACTCATTCATCGTTGCTCTTCCTCCGTAGTTGAAGAGCACAAGTCTTCATTCTATATTATTTTACGGGTTCTTTGCCGTTTTCGAGAACCTGGTTTGATAGATACTTTACTTTCGTGTATTATTCAGTTCATTCAAAAAATCAAAGCTCATTCAAAGGACTGTTTTGATGAGTCATGTACTTCAGAATTCTATGAGTTACTTGATGCGGTGATTGACCTTGTATCGTATTGCACCCTCGGTTCATCATCCTTTGCAATCAGTATGAACGAACTTCGTCGTGTTGTTTGCTTTCATCTCGCCTCCTTCATTCAGGTTGTCGATAAGCGGATATATGCTCGTCTGCAACGTTTGTTGCCCTGTATTTGTGAGTTATTAGAGAAAACTTGCTCGTCAAACAAGGGTATAGAAACAAATAGTTTTCAAAATACAGCAGAAGCTCTCCAGTTCTTGTTAGTTATATCCCAGCCCTTCATTCCGTTTTATCTACAAACCCTTATTGGAAGTATCTTGACCTGCATTTCAACTGCCAAAACATTTATGAATATTGAAGGTTATGATATTGTCTCTATCAAATGCATTGAATTGTTGGATATTGTTCGTGTAAATTCAGAGCCTAGTATATTTTGGAATTGCATAAACGAAAGTGAAGAGATTGGAAAGGAACCGCCCGGTGTGGACGGAGTTACTGAGTGGATTGTTCAGTATCGGAGACATGTAGTTAATTCTAAACATCATTTTGGTTCCCTCGAGAAACTGCATTTGGATACTTTTGATGACTTGTTTGAGAATTCTTCGAATCCTTTCAAACTCTTTCTTCAAATATCCTTGTAGAAGAATATGGAATAAGTTATCTGCAAACTATAATATTTCACACAAAGTTGATGAAGTAATCAATATTTGGTAAGTTTGTAAGGTTCAACATGGGACCAGAGTCCGATACTGTGGATTCTACTTTCCTTTGATGACACAATACTCTTTGCTCATTTTATAAATTTTATTGTTACGACAAAGTTTGAGAGGTTCTTTACCATGAACTTATTATACCTTTGTATAATTCCTTGTAGATGTTTCTGGTAGGCTATCCAATACAATTTTCTTTAAAATATGGTCACGTAGTTGCCTATTCCGGTACGATGCCTTTGACTAATGCATTCACAAATCCTTCAAAAACGAATCAACTATTATGCTGACTAAGTAACGCATCACCAACCATAAAATATTACGAATTTCTTGTTCTCTAAGTTTTAAAAATCCATAGAAAACGCCGTAATGAAATTGCTGTTCGAAAGTTTTCTTCGATAATTGAACCTTGCGTAGGCGTCAAATATGATTGCATGTTAAAGACTTGAAGCTACTCAAACCTCGTATTCTATAAAAGAATCTTCGAGCGATTTCCCGGGACTATCCGTAGAATACTGGAGAAGACGACGAAATAGATCATACGATTCCAAAACAGAGTTCACTGACTGTACATCTTCTGCTCGAGAGAGTTTCAATGTACCCTCAGGAACCTAGTCATAAGTGAAAATCAGCACATTGAAGGCACAAGTAGTTCTCGTACGAGGCTTCCAATGGAAGGGTACAAGTTTTCTCTTGCCTCTCGACTTAACTTGGATCCTGTTTTTCATTGAGTTACTGCAACTGCCTATGTGCAACACAACTTTACCTAAAGAGTTCAAAGTAATATTGATAATTCTTCTGTCAGCTTCAAACTGCAAGATTTCGCACATGATTTTCTCTGTGGCTAAAACAAACCATTATTAACCGATCGACGATAACAACGCCATGACAAGTACTTACTTCCACCAAGACTGCAACAAAATTGATAGAAATCTTCAAGATAGGCCTTGTATAGAATATTGCGAATAATTTCAATGTTCGTTTCTGTCAAGTCATCAAAAGATACACATTCCGCAAAATAGGGTGCCAGTGGCGTGTCAACTAAGATTTCCCGATAAAGCTCTTCAGGTGTAGACACAATTGACAGAGTTGACTACGAAAACAGTCAGTTCAATGAAAACTTTTGATAACACTGAGTTACCATCGCTGGAAAACTACCAAGAGTGTTGCACTTTTCTAGAAGCTCCCCAATATCCCTCTCGTGCAAAGTTCCTGTCACCAGCAACACCAAGTTATCGATCATGTATGGATAAGTCAAGTAGTCCAAAAATTTCGTAAGAGGGTTTGTACTTTGCGAACGAATATATTGAAAATCCGACACTAACTTGACGGAACACTTTTCCGCAATTATCGAAGCGGTGAGCGGACTAGGTTCGTCTTGTAACACCACTGAATATTCTGTTCCCTAACAAGCACTAGCTTAGTCAGTTCAAAAAAACTATGAAACAAACTGAAACTCACGTTTAGGTGCATACGGACATCCTCCAAAGTCTCACATTGTGTCAAGTTGACATAGTCTACGGAAGAAAGCAACGACTAGAGTACAACGATTGGTAAGTATGATTTTCTAGAATCCACTCCAAGTCTTACGCTCTTATAACCACGAACGAGCGCTTCAATATAACCGTCATCAACGTTGAATCCAATCAAGTCCCTAATGTCTTCCATGTGTCGATACTTTTCACAACTTGGAACTGAGAATCCAATATGGTGGCCAAATGAACAATCGAATATCTATGGACTGAATGAAAACAAACAGTTTTGTATCACAATCTTCAATTTTACTAAGAAAAATTTGCATTTGGCATTTTAACGATTGCACGACCTACAATCTTTCGATTCTTCAAATCCTCATATGCTTGGTTGGCTTCATCCAACTCATAGACTGCAGTAATTGACTTCTTATAAGAATCGCTGGATGCAACTATTCTCACAATTTCTGGCATATCCGCTCGAACTCGAGCACCATATGAACCTGCAACTTGTAAACCTCGTCTTACCAACCTCTGAATATCTACCGAAGCAGTAGTTCCCGCAGGAGCAATACCAATAGCTACCACTTTGCCACTGTCTCGAATAATTTCCATGGCCAATTCGAAGGTTTGTCGAGTTCCCAAGGCCTCAAAAGCAATATCAACTCCCTCTCCTTCCGTCAGTTCTCTCACCTTTTGTACTATATCCTTATTATCAGAACGAAGAGTATGAGTCGCACCCATCAGTTTTGCCAACTCTAGTTTTTTATCATCTATATCCAAAGCTAATATTTGAGATGCACCACTCAGTTTACTCCAGTTGATGACGTTTAAACCAATACCGCCAGCTGCAACAACTGCTACTCGCTGACCGATTCGGACATCGGCATTATGACGAACTGCGCCATAACCAGTAAATACGGCACAACCAAGAATTGCCGAAGTATCTAGTGGCATATTTTGTGGAATAGGAAATACTGCAGTTGCAGGTACTACGCAATACTCTGCAAGGCCTCCCATAGAATACATCCAAATGGGAGACTTGTCTTCACGAAAAAGTCTGGTTTTGCCATCATACAACTGACCTTTTAAACGATTATAGTTGAAGAAGTTCTCACAAAGATCGTCTCTTCCCACAGAACACAAACGACACCATCCACAAGGCATGATGAAGGAAGCAACTATTCTTTGGTTCTTTTTGAGCATCTCACTTTTCACTCCAGGACCTAACTCTTCAATTGTGCCCGAAATCTCGTGTCCTAATACTGCTGGAGTTGGAAACTTCACTTCACCCTTTATAACATGTAGATCTGTATGACAAACACCACAAGCCGCCACTTTTACGAGAACCTCACCGTCTTGAGGTTTCGGAATGGGTAAGATTTCTGTACGCATAGGTTGTCCTACACCAGGGAAAACACAAGCTTTCATAGTCGATAGTGACATTTTCTCTAGTTTCACAAAAGACCAGGCAATCCTACGAAACGGAGAGAAAAAGGATAAAGTCATCAGTTTGGCGATTGGTCTTGGAGCTTTTCTACTTGGAGTTTCTCTTTGCCATTTCTTCCTAAATCGGAATTGGAAGCCATTGCATTGTCAGTGCATTTTATTGTTATCAGGTAGATAATGACAAGTTGCAGATCTGCCAACAAATATCATATAACTTGTGTCCTATAAATTTCATTCTAGTGATATCAAACTCAAGTTGAACACCTGCAACTCTTTTCCCAAAAATTGTCATAAGAAACTCTTTAGTGGCTCAACTCAGAACCTTGCAAATGTTTGAAGACTTTTATAGAGGTTTTCTGTCAATTCTATGTTGAGAACAATTCTTGTCACCAAGAAATTTCAAATAACAATCCGACGGGACAGAAAATTTTCAAAAAATAACGGTAAAGGTACAGAGTTTTCAAAGAATGCGATAAGTCACAAGTCTGCAAAAAACAGACAGTTTTTGAAATAGGCAACTTGAAAAGCACTCTGCCGATCATACCACCACCAATAGCTTATAAGACACGTTTACAAACAAAGATGAGCAAACTTCATAGGAAGTTGTTTATTGCAGTTTCTTTACAAAAATACAACAAGCTTGCTTTCAATAATAAACGAATTCAACTTGAGACTTGTTTCATGGTGTTTCCAACTATTAGCTGACTTGGAAGTGTGTTCACAAGTCAACGTAACAACTGTTCATAACACGACAACCAACTATCACCAGGGCCTTGTTGTTTCTTTTCTATCCAAGACCCTGAACACTTCTATACTAGAGAGGAAAGATATTTAACACAACTCGTTGTTTGAAAAGGCAAGTGGAGATCATGTTGCCAAACTGCCATTCTTCTTGCGATGTATGATATACACAAAAAGTATTCAACTTGGCGCTTTATGTTACAAAACTAAAAAACACTGTTTTCAGTTAACGAGAATAACAGTGTGAGTGTAGTTTTGTAGAAGAGTGTGAGAAACTGAAAGGCCTCGACATGGAGCAGGCTCAGTCACTGAAGAATCTAACCTTTACGCAACCCAAATAAGGCAAAATAACATATTTCGGAAACTAAAACCTAGAAACTAATGAAACCTTCGGTGCCTGAGAACTACAATCGATATCATTCCAATGTTATGAATGCACGACGGTGCAATAAACCGAAAAACTTTTATACATGTGAAGAATCTGTTGTGTTTGAAACTTTGCAACAAGTTATGGAGACATTAGTAAAATAGATTGAATTACAAATGATCTTTAACCTAGAGAATCATATTACTCTAGATTTCAGTAGTTGGCAGTTTCTCTTGTGACTATTTCTATTAGTTTGGACAAAGTATATTCTCAAGTAAGTAATTTTCTAGTTCTCTCAGCGCTTTGTAACGGTGTGACAACTGGTTTTTGACAACTTTATCCATCTCAGCATATGTATAAGAGGAACCTTCTGGTTGGAAAATAGGATCCCACCCGAAAACAGTAGGACCTCGGGCAGGAACTATTATGCCTTCCGTCCTACCGCATAGAACAACAGGTTCACTTTCTGAACCCAATGAAAAAGCAAAAATACACAGTGCATAAGCACTTTTATCCTCAAAACCGTATAAAAGGCGATTAAGACCGTCGTGACCTAATTTCTGAAGAAACCATTTGATATAAGGTCCTGGCAATCCTTTCAGTGCGTTGAAACATAGGCAAGTGTCCTCCACCATAACGGGGCCTCCAACTGCTTTGGCTGCCAATCTACATTTTTCTTTCGCAATGTATTCTGGTTCACCTTGCAATTCTGGAAGATCAACTTGCTTACTTTCTACAGCAATCTTGTCCACTCTTGCAAGAATAGACCGTACTTCTTCTAACTTATTTTGGTTTCCCGTCACAAAGGTGATTTTTAGGTTTCTTCCAGCTTTCATATTTAACGTATTTTTGCCTACCAGATGAGTATGCTTGTTCTTACAACAATAGCGAAGATGTTCAAAAGATGAAGTTAGCCACCAACAAGAGACAAAATTCATTTCGACAATTTATATATTTCTCTCTTATCAATTGTCACCAAAAGGTTTACTTATCCCTATTGCGATGAAATGAATAGTTTCAAAAAACAAAAGATATCATATGTCAGTACGAGAGTGTCTCCCAAAATCTCGTTTTCTAATAGTTGCATTTCCTCTCTTTGAGGTATTTACATGCTATCTATCTTGAAAGAAAGAGATGTTGAAAAGATTTCATGTTAAACAAGAAATCCTTGAATGCTTTATTCATTCTTCTCAAGTTTCTGTGACAAACGAATGGATAGGATTACCAGCCCCAATAGATAACGTTGTTCGATCAAATGACGATGGACAAATTCTGAAACTCTGCGAGAGAGAATAATACAGATGACTATACTGCGGAACTCTTTGGTCAAATAGAATCTAAAACAGCATAGCTGTGACACAAATGACACGACATCGATAGGTTATTATCGACAACAGTTGATGTCTGTTTCATTTCTGGGTTTACCACCTTTCAAAAGAATTAAAACACGATTTGCTAAAAATCTCGTAATGAATTCAAAATGCTTTAGGTAGATTTTTTGGTATAGGCAACAAAACTGTCATGGCTCATGTAGAAAATGCTGCTGTCAACACAAAAGTTACCCAAAATTTCGTTGAAAATTGTATCTTTTCTGGTTGGACGACGACGATGGCCAAACAGAAATCTGCTAGTGAGACATCATCAGCATCTTCCGATAGTGAGTCGACCTCTTCAAACAGTCAATCAGAATCATCTTCAAGCCAAAGTTCCTCGCAGTCCTCCTCACAGACAGGTTCCTCTTCCAGTGAAAGTTCAGTTTCCCAGTCAAGCAGTTCTTCTTCAGCGTCGTCCAATTCGTCTTCCTCTTCTGAAAGTGACGTAGATACTAGTTCTAGCAGCTCAAAAAGTTTAAAATCTTCACCATCTTCAGGAAAGGCTATTGTTTCAAGTGATAAGGACGGTTTTTCTTTAAAAAAAGAGAGCAAATCTCAAAGAAGTAAAACCCCGAGTTCCTTGCATACAGTTGTTACTGGAAAGCAGAGTGGCAGGCTTTCAAGCGAGAGCAGTGACAGTTCTTCAAGTTCTAGTACGTCAGAAGAAAGTGAGAAGAGCTCCAAGTCGGAAGAAAACTCTTCGTTAGAGAGTAGTTCGAATGCCGAGAGCTCCTCTTCTGGTAGCTCGTCGGAATCTTCAGTTCCAACAAAGACCCAAAGTAAGAAATCGAGAGTAAAGAATCAGAGAAATAAGACCAATCAGGAAGATAAGGTTGTGATTGGCAAGAGTAATGAGAAGCAGATAACTAGTTCTTCTTCAGAGGAGTCATCCTCAGAACGCTCAGCCTCGGACGAGTCCTCCTCTAGTTCATCTTCTTCGGTAGAACTAGGCAAGAAGCGAAAAGAGGTTCCTGTTGAAGTTTCGAAGAAGAAGAAAGGTAAAGATGAGAGGACAGGAGGAAAATTGGATAGAATGCCTAAGAAGAAGATGCCCACAAGTAGCAAGAAAGAAGAATATCAATCTTTGAAGAAAGAACCGGATACAGATAGTTCAGAATCGTCCGATGATTCATCTATTTCTGGAGATTCCGAAGAAGAGGAACAAAGCAGTGCATCTTCTAGGAAA
>NW_005178473.1:184566-300364 GCF_000341285.1 Galdieria sulphuraria
TTGTTGCAAATGAAGAAGATTTATCTGTAAATAAGGTTGCTTCGAATAACTTTGACAAGGATCGACATTCTTTTCAGCCATTTGTGAAGTCATCATCTTCTTTTTCACCGATGAATACTGACGATGTACCTGATGATGACTGTGTATTTGTGGGAAATCTTCCTTTTGATTGTTCGGAAGAAGAAGTATATGATGTTTTTTCATCCTGTGGAAATGTGAAGGAAGTACGCATGCCATTTGATAGAGAGGCAAATAGACTGAAAGGATTTGCGTTTGTATCAATGGAGAGCCCAATGGCAGCTCGGAAGGCTTGCGATATGAATGAGCAAGCAGATATTCGAGGCAGGAAGTTAAGAATTAACCTTTCCACGTCGAAACGCTCATCACCACCTTCAAGAAACGGAAGAGGCGGTTTTCGTGGTCGGGGTAACTCGACAGGTGGATTTCGTGGAGACTTTCGTGGACGCGGAAGTTTCCGTGGAGGTCATGGAGGTCCAACGCCACAAAAGGTTGCTTTTCAAACGCCTCAACAACAGAACAGCAAAATTAGGTTTGATGTAGATGAATAGAGTCGCTCAGTTGATGATGATACTTTACGACAAGGACCGACTTCGAAAGAACAGTTTGTATTCAACAAAGTAAATGAGAAAATTCTGAATTTTCAGATCAGAACGCAAACAACTTGAAACTACTTTTTATTCCACTCCAACAAACATAACAATGAACAATTAGAATCTGTTCGATTTGATATAGCCAACCTTTCGCAAAGCATTTTCAAATGCAGCCAATAGTGTCAAGACTACATCAGGACGACTATTATATCCCATAAGTCCGACTCTCCATACTTTTCCAGCCAATTCTCCCAAACCACCTCCAACTTCGATGTTGTATTCATTCAGTAAAATGGAAATTACTTCCTTTCCATCCACTCCCTAGACCATTCATTTTCAGACAATTTAAGTAAAACCAACTACAATCTACCTGTGGAATTTTTACAGTTGTTAAAGACGTCAATCGATGTTCCTTATCCACTAAAGGTTCTAAGCCCAGTTGCTTCAAACCATTCCAAAACACTTCTGCATTTTCTCTATGTCTCTTCCACCTCTTTTCTAAACCTTCTTCAGCTGCGATATAAAGAGCCTCTCTCACAGCATAGCACATATTGATAGGTGCAGTATGATGGTAAGATCTCTTTGAACCACCATTCTCACCTAAAAGATAAGATGCAACCAACGACATATCTAAATAGTAACTGGGAACTTGAGACTTTCGACTTTTTAATTTTTCCAATGCACGAGGTCCAAATGTTAACGGTGCCATTCCTGGTGGACAGCTTAAGCATTTCTGAGTTCCTGCATAAGCGGCATCAACCTTCCAGTTGTCGATGTAAACTGGAATACCAGAAATGGAAGTGACCGTATCCAAAAGTAACAAACAATTGTATTTCCTGCAAAGATCTCCGATGCCTTGCATGGGCTGACAAGCTCCTGTTGACGTTTCTGCGTGGACCAAAGCCAATACTTGAGGTCTATGTCTCTCCAGCTGTTCTGCAATCTCTTCCAACGAGAACACTTTTCCCCACGGTTTCTCCATACGAATGACTGTCGCAGCACAGCGTTCTCCTATTTGTCCTAGTCGCTCGCCAAAGTATCCATTGCATCCAACTAAAAATTTCTCACCGGGCTCTAACAAATTAAAGACACAAGCCTCCATAGCTGCGGTTCCTGTTCCGGACACTGGAATTGTAAACTCGTTCTTAGTTTGCCACACATATTTCAATAATTCCTATTCTATGGTATGAAAAGCTCGTACGTTGGAAGAAAAACTTTCAAGTTACCTTTGTTTCGTCCATTATTTTCAGAAAGCTGGGATCCAAATGGCCCAGTTCGGTTGCACCGAGAGCTTGTAAAACTCTAGGGTGTGGATTGCAAGGCCCTGGTCCGCATAACAGACGAGGTGGAGGATCTAACGGGGCAAAAGAGGGTGGCTTTGGATAAACAAAACTCTCCAACGACATACGTAGTAACCAAGTCAATTCTCCCTAAAGGAAGAAGAAATGATTTTATTATTTATTGGGTTGTAAATCCATTGGATCGGTTTGGTCTCGACATGCGTTGGTCGTTTCTGGTTGCAAGAGTAGCCCATTGGTTTGCGAATGAAGTTATTGTGAAGAAACTTGCAAACAGTGAAGCTTTCCAAAGGTTTGCTGTTCGCTCCTCACAGTCCATAGAAGAATTGGTACGAAAAGGAGAACAAAGGTTGACTCAGACAAAGGGCAAAGAAGGCCTGGCTGGGATGGTAAGTGTTTGTTGCAGGTTCCTATCTGTTTTTGAAATTTTGTGAAGAATTCCGTAGTGGTTATGCAAAGACTAGCAGAAAAGTTGGCAAACTTACGGATGAAATCGCAAAGTTTTTCGGAGGCCTTGAAGGAAGAAGTAAAACGCTCTGTAAGGAAGTAATAGGAAGATTTGAGTATCTTGTACAAAGTCTTATATGAATAAATTATTTTTCGACAGCAAAAGGTTTGTGGAAAGAGATGAACGAGGAACGATATCTCCTTGGCCAGTCTCAAGGAAGTTTCAAGGACGTGTATCAGAGGAAGCTGATAACGAACTGTAAAGTCATTTTATGTGTACTTGCTTGTACTGGTCTTATTGTTTTTCAAGAGTCTTTTTATTCCATTTCGAGTCGAAGAAAGAGTTCTGGTATGAGGCTCTGTGTTAACAAGCGCAACTTCACTTGCCTACTCAATAGTTTGTAGGAAACAGTCCTTCATTGACTCTTTACTCTCCGTGCTTTAGAAATGGCACTCATATACCTGCAAAGTTTGGTTGTTCCAATTGTGGACAGGTTGCAAATTCCGTGCCTTTAACTTGGAGGGTAAGTTTTCATAGTGACAACACTGTCACTGACGTTTCAAGTTGGATGGAGTGAGTGGAAGCGCTGATATGACCTCTTTATTATTGATGCACGATCCTGATGCTGTTAGGTACTATTTTTATCCTGTTTATATGGAGAGAAGAGATGTTTAACTGACATATTTCGCAGTGTTACTGGTTTGGACTTTATTCATTGGTTCGTTATTAATATGACTTTGACAGATAATGCAGTGATTATACCAGAAAATGCCAGTGGTAACGTAAAGTTCATGCCGGAAGGTTCTGTTGAACTGAGAAACAGTAACAACAAGACAGGTATTTTGATTGCATTGTGGAAGCCAAGTTGGAGAGCAACTGAAACTTTTAAGGTTATCACCCACCTTGTCCTCCTGATAAGGATCACACGTATATTTTTCAAGTCTGTCTTATCAACAGGATGTCAAAGAGACTTGACTGGATCACTTTCTATGATGCACGAGATATAGTTCATAGGCTTGAAGGATGTTTGTGTGGAACTCTCAAGGGAGTTTATCCTCGAGTGACGACTGAGAAACGTAAAGATATCTCTGATTGAAACTAAAATATTTTCCAATACAAAAATATGTTCTTTTCTTGTGCAATGATGGTCAAAGTTACCACAGAAGGAAACTAAAAATCTAGTAAAATATTTCATAGACGAGTCGGTCTTTCTATCGAATTCGCCTTTCCGGAGGTGGAAGTAAATCGTTTACATCCTACTCAATAAGATTACCTATCCGCTAAAATTACAAACACAAAGTTACCTCAGGTGGACACGGAACGTTTCGTTGATAGGCGGTTCCTCCAGGAGCAAACGGAGGTATATAGGGTTCTGGGTGTCTATTTGAAATAAGTTCTCTCAAACCTGCTTCTACAAGTCTTTGACCTTCTTGAATCGTTAACTATATACAAGCAATCATATTGAAGTCTTCCTCAATCAAGTGTATACTCACGTTTTTGTTTTTCTTGAATCTTGCTTGTATCTTTTCAGCATCTTTTACAAACAAATCGAAATCTGGTTCCCAATCCCTTGCAGTTCTCAAAGCATGGCGATATAGTCGAGTTACTCTTTGTTTATGAGTCAAGTTTGGAGCAAACGGAGCAGCTCTCGCTGCAGGCATAGACACTTGGTTCCCCATAATTCCCAATGAAATAAGATATTCGTTGAATGTGCGTTTGTGAGAGAAAGCGAATAGCTTCTGGAAGAAAAGGAATCTCGCTAATATGGCTGAGAAAGGCTTAGAAGAAAAGAGCAACTCAAGACAGGAGCGGAAGGAGTTAGCCTTGAAACAAAACATTCATGTATTGAGTCGCTATTTTTCAGGAATTAGGAGCATTCTATTCTATGCTCACAACGTTTGTGTCTACGACTTTGACGAGGCAAATAAGTGTTGGAAGAGAAGTGAAATTGAAGGAGCTTTTCATATTGTAGACACCTTTACAGAGATTCCATTCAGAATCATTGTACTCAATCGACGAGAGTTGGAGAATTTGGCTCTTGATATTGTACCCGGTTGGACACATTTTGAGGAAGTAAAGGGAACAATACAGTTGCAGTCTCCACAAGGCAAAATTTATGCTTTGTGGTTTTTCGATGAAGAAGAAAAGGTTGAAGCTGTGAAAGTTCTTTCGCTACTTTTGGAACAGCAAAGGCCGGCGCCAGAAAATTTGTCCCTGAATCAGAGACTTTATGGATCATATTCGAAAACAAGTGAAGCTTCATTGGTGCATCAAACACCAGAAAAGGAAATATTACGTCTTTTGAAGTCTTCTTGTAGAAGCAACGAGGTGACAACTAATGGAGCTGAAAATTCTCCGCCAACACAGAGATATCGTCAGGTGCTGTCTCCGGGGAGACTAGGTTCACCATTTCCTTTGAATAATAATGTTATGAAAAATATGTCAAAGCCTAATTTTACGAATCGTGTCGAAACATCACAAGATAGTGTTACCATACCTTGTTCAGTAGAGGCCGGCAAGCAGATTCTTTCATTACTCAAGCATGTTGAGTCGAGCTCTTTGAGTGAAACTAGTGTTGTCAACGATCCCTATGCTTCTGTTGGGAATAATAGTTCACGAAACTCCTCATTTAACGCAAACTTTGGTGGCCATGAACAGACCCAGTCTGATAGCATGAAGGATAATTCATTTCCTCCATTGCAAGCAGCTCTGCAGGTTTTAGCTTATCATTCATCTGGTCACGAAGAACGCTTGAAACGACCAGAAATCGATGATAAAGTGAGTGAAATTGCAGCGTTTTTCGAGAGGTTTGGCTGGAAAAGTACTTTACCCAGTGAAGAACAGTTGAAAGAGTTGTTAAACGCTATTCTGCACGATGATGTTCTGTTTCATCAATTCTACGAACAATATATAAGGACCGTTAAGTCAACAAACGCAGGAGCACAATACAGTTCGATTCCTTAACAATCTTAAAATGTTATTCATTTGCTTCAACTTGTTGTTGGATTGTATCTTGAATCTTTAGCAATATCACTTGTCGGTTTCCAGATGCTCTAGTATTTCTGAAATATCGTAATTGACGTTCATAGAGGGTCGAAATATTTTTCAGTACAATGCATTTTACATTCTATTTGGTGAGAGTTTTTTTAACTTCTTCATTGATAATGAAATGAAGTGACTAGTATAAAGCAGCCAATTTAAGGATTAATTAGGCAGTTTGAAACTACGCAATATTCAATAGAAAGAAGTGCCTTTTATTGACAAAAATTTTCCCGAATAATGCCAATACATCATCACTTGGTCGACACAAAATGCGATATTTGATCAAGAATGTTCTACTCTCCTCTGTCAGTATTCATTGCAATCAGTATTCACTTACTATAAGTGACTGTGAAGATTGAGACCAGTCTTTTCCACCTTCGATTAACGTATATATCACAAGGATTGCTTCCTCAGATACAAGTTCCTGTGAAAGATCCGTGTTTGCCACATTTTCACTATTCACAGAAAAAACCTGAAACAGCTCTGCCAAAAAATTCACACTTCTCAAGAAAACCGAGTGACCTTTCCTTATATACTCAAACTGCAACTTGCAACCTAAGCTTTCGAGCCACTCACGAGGATCGTTTTTGAATTCACTCCTGCAATAGGGTCGCTTCTAAAAACAATCAGTCACAGTTCATAGGATACTGAACGACACATTACTTCCAAGTAGGGAGGAGACTGTAAATCTTTCTTTCCTCTGTATATTACCCACCAACTATTATCTTCCTGAGACAGCACTGTAACAAGTCGTCAGTGAATACCTAAATGGGGTGCCTACACCTTCAAGTAACTCTCTGGAAACACAGACAGAACCCATCTGCTGTGGTGTGTTTGGAATAGAATAACATTGTTCTAAACAACAAAACTTTAAAAGCTTCAAAGAAGAATTGCAAGTTCGAAGACTGGTTCTTACCGAACCAAAGTCTTCGTCACTAGTGCAATGAGCCCTGAAAACAACGGATGAAGGAGTTTCAGATGAGTAGGAAACTTTTTGAATACCTCAGGAAACTGCGAAGATATTCTACGTTTTCATTCCATACGACTGCTTTCAGCCTCAACTCTTGCATGGCTTCAAAAGAAGTTGTCAATCATTTTATCCATTTAGTGAACATGTGGGGAAGCAAGTGAAGCCACGTCTTTTTATCATGTCGCTCGAGACAGGAGAAGAAGAGGAGCCAGTTTTTCATACTAGTTATTTTCTTTCCAACACTGTTGGAATCAGAGAGGAACAACTGGTAAATGGAAATAAAACTGTTGTAACTGCAATAACTGCTGGTACCAAAGTAATTGCCTGCGGTACTTTGACCGGAAGCATATATTTGGTTGATTGTTCGGGTTCTGTTCTTATCAAAAGTTTAGAATGCAAACACTCAAATGCCGTGAGAGACCTCTCTTTGTCAGAAGACAACTCAGTGGTAGTGTCAGTTGGGAAAGGAGACACAACTGTGTGTATAAGCTTTGTATTTGAGGAGAGAAATAGTCTTCAATATAATTACTCTAAATCACGTCTTTTCACGGGAGCAGAATTGTCAAGTGTAGCTGTGGATCCTTTTTTTGGAAGAGTTAGTAGTCCTCAAATGCAGCGTTTTTGTTTTGGAACGACTGATGGCGAATTGTTGCTGCATACAAAATCGTGGTTAGGAGGAGGATCGGATGCCGTACTGCATCATGGGGAAGGACCTATTTATTGTATAAAGTGGCAAGGTGACCTTATTGCTTGGGCAAATAATCGAGGAATACGAATTTTCGATGTTCGTTTTGAAAGAGGTGTGTGCATTGTGGATCCTCCTACAGATTGGATACCGAATGAACTCTCTTGGTTAGCTTCCAATACTGTTTCATCAACTTTAGGTCCAAGAGAGAACAAGGCCAAAAAAAGTTCTTCAATAGAGCTACCTTTTGCATCTTTAGAACCTAGACTAACTTGGCGTCATTTGATATCCGATACATATTATTCTTTATATGTATGTTGGTATTCTTGTTGCAAGGTTATTTCAGTATCTTCGACTGCGGAAGGAAAATCAGGTCGACGTCAAGTTAGAGTACTTGGAAATATTTCAAAAGATGAACTTCATGTACGAAACATTGTTCAAGTTGCCCCATTTGGAGATAAGGCTGTTGCTATGTTATGTGTGGGTCAACCATCGGATCAAAAAGCACTGTTTTATGCTGACAAGACAACTGTTGCTCCGATTGCGGACACATTTTCAATGGAGCTTGTCATCGTCAGCCTGTCACAAAACGATTTGTCGAAAACTAGAACAGAAAGAAAAGTGATAAATAATATTCTCTTTTCGGAAGAACCTCTCCAGAAAAACTCTTTATCACCATCGAGACAAGGTTTGGTTCATATTCCTGGTGGTGAACCTATACTATTAGCGTTCAGTACTTGCTTACCAGAATCTTTACTATCAGGTCATATAGAAGATGTTTATGACGAGAATAGTGAGAATGATGCCTCACAGGCACGGACTGGAGCTGTGTGGAATGTCCTTAGCTTGCGTCCATTTTCATATATAGAAAGAATAGAATGGATGTTGGATAGAGAACGATATCGAGAAGCTGTTGAAATTGCGGAGATGGCACCAGCTAACCAACTTTTGGAATGTGGTTTCAGTATTGAGAAACTTGGAGAAAGATTCATCAATCATCTGTTGGAAAAAGGTGACTATGATACGTTGGCAATTGTCCTTCCTCGCATGATTCATGGGGAAGATACCGAATTTGAAAGCTTCACGAGCGGCATCGAGGCACACTTAACTGCCAAAAGAATGGAGAAAGAGTCTTCAGAAGGTTTGTATACTTTGGAAAGTCGAAAACGTCGATGGGAGTTTTGGATTAAGAAACTGATTCAAATTGGAAAGCTGCAATTTGTTGTATTTGCCATTCCCTGCCGGGATCCAACGTTATCATCAGCGACATATGATGAAGTTTTGCGATATTTACTGCAGGTGAATCCCATTCTATTTACTGAAGTTATAAACACCTGGCCAGCAGATGTCTATAACTTAGGACTTATTAGTCGTGAGGTTGAACTAGCGATTGAAAGATTGAAGAATACATCGACATTGGGTTCCAATGAAGAAGGGGTTCTTTCTAAGTTACAAGAAGCTATGGCGACTCTTTATACGAGTAGTGGAAGGCATGACAAAACATTGGAGTTGATATTTGAAGAGGGAGACATCAGATGCTTTGACTATATTCGAGAACATGCTCTATATGAAGCCATTCGTAGTAGAGAGTCCCTCCGAAGACTGTTTGAAATTTCCGAACAAAAGGCCAGTGAACTTTTAGGAAATGCTCCAGAATCTCTCCTGCCTCCTGAAGTTGTGGTTCCTATCCTTCAGGAACTTGGCAATCGAAGGTAGTAATATCGTGCAAACATCATAGCATTCTAAAGAGTCTTTTTAGATGGTTATTTCTATATCTCGATTTCATTTTTTCATTAGATCCTTCAAGAGCTGTAATATTTCATCCCATGCAAGTTTCTCTTTACGCAGAATGTGCTCCTGAGAAGCTTCTGCAATTTTTAAAAGAAAGCAGCTCGTACTCATTAGATAATGCATTGGAAGAACTTTCACGGTTTGGTGAAAACAAGTTTGCCAAAGAAAGAGTTTATATATTGAGTAGAATGGGTGATCTGACCACTGCTATGGATATAATTCTTTTTGAAATGGATCAAGTGAACGAAGCAATTCAGTTTTGTAAGGAACATGAAGACCCAAGTTTGTGGAATAGACTCTTAGGATTTGCAGAGAACGATGGAAGAATATTAGTTGCTCTCCTATACGATCCCTCGGTATGTTACTATACCAAATTTTTCTGTTGTAAAATCTAAAATGTAATTTTAGTGTGGCATAGACTCTCTACGTCTTGTAAGGATGATAAAGAAAGGAATACAAGTGCCACATCTACGCCATGTACTATACAGGGCAGTAAAAGAGAAAGTCTTGGAACGTCAGTTACGGGAAGAAATCTGCGGTGCAATCGTCTTCGACATGCGCATTCTATTCGATAATTTCTGGGAACAAACCCGTAAAGGAATGCTGTATAGAAAGGAGTCAGAAAGTTCCAAGAGTTAATTATGCAGAAGAAATTACTTAATAAGATGAAAAGCTTGAAAGGAAGTGCTAGCCAATATATCGGCCAATTCTGTTGAAGAAAGCCCAGAAACCGAAAAATGTCGAGACTGGGGCATATCTTCAAGACCCAGCGACAATCTCAAAGCTTTGATATAATCATTCAGACAGACTGGAATTTCACGTATAGAATACAACAGATGAAGTTGATCATTTTTCGTATAATTAACCTTGAGACGGAAATATTAGTATGAAACACAACGTTAAAAGTGGAAAATATTCTTACCGGTGCACCAGAATAAAGAGCATTTACAAAAGTGGCGATATGAACCTGAAATTTCTTGATATCATTTGGAAGAATCTTGAGTGATTCTTCTACTTTCTTGTTAAAGGCAAATTCTTGAATATTTCGCCACTCTAGAGTGGCGGCTCCTTCTCGAAGGCGGGCTACATAAACGTTCAAAACTCCAGTGTGACTGAAAGGATCAATCTACTTCCATCTCAGCGACGAAGTTAATAAAATTAATGAATATAATACCGACCGTTACCCTAATAGGATCTTCACCAGGAAAACAATGGGTCATGTTGTCCAACAAATCCTCAAAAATTTTCATCGATGAACAAAAAGACTTCCCCGCCCACGCTTCATTACCAAAGACATATTTCTCAATCTCTTCCAACGGGATATATTGATAACCAGAAACCTTTCAAAACAGATGAAAAAATTCCAAAAACCGGTCAACAGGACATACCTTGCCAATACTATGAAAGGAAACAAATGCACCGGACATCCCTCCTATTCGAAACTGAAGAGCGTATTTGATAAAGACCGAGCGAATCATATCATACAGTTCTCTCTCAAAGGAGTCCTCATAGCCTGTTGTTTTCGTAATCTCCTTTTCCAAGTAGTCCTCATATCGTTCAATTTGATAGCGAATTGCTGCTAAAGCTCGAGTTTTCACGTCAAAAAATTTCTCTGTAGATGGGTCATAGCAGTCAACTTGAGCGCGAAAGAGGCAATTGCCGAATTTTGCGAAACGATATTCAGCATTGTGATATGGCCTTTCTTCAGAACCGCTGTCTTGAACATTGGGGATATTAATAGAAGAAAAATCTATTCGCTTCTTCACGGACATATTCTCTTGCGTAAAAAGCTTCTCCAACAAATGCCCAATATCGGAAAGAACACCAACTTTTGGAGGCTTCTCTTCTGCTTTATCAATGTTATACAGACCGTTGCCACCTGGATACAAAATAATAGTGACTGGTTTCAACATATATCTGGTAAAAGCTGTCGTGGAATTACGAAAATCGCCACTTAAACCATCGATAGATGTCCTCCGATATCTTGATAATACATGATATATGCTGCTTAGGACTGGAACTACAGAAGAAGTTGAACCAGTATAACGTAGGTTGAAATTTTTGGCAAGTCTCTGCAGCTTGTGATCTTTTGATGCTGGAATATACTTGAAAAAATTCTCAACGATGAATGAGCTTCTATCAAGAACATCACCTTCCTCCTTCGAAGATAAATCTAGTCCTTCTTGAGTATTCTCTTGTAGCTCTTCAACTCGTACAACTCCATCTTCTTGCAGCACTCTTCTCAGCGGCTCTGCCAGTCTAGGAGTCTTTTCGGGGTTCGGTGCTTCTACTGTTTCCAGCTGTTGTGAGAAGTCGTCTAAAACTTTCCAAGGTGATAGACCAATTTTGTTCAACTTGTTCAAATCAAGCTGCAATAGTATGTCGTCTTCAGACGAAGATGAAGTGGAGATACTTGATTCTACTCCGTAGTTCGACTGCGAAATTCTCGAAGAACTTAAATTTCTTGCGTCGTCTTTCTTCTCCTCCGCTTGTGACCGTTGCTTGTTCACACTATCGGGGCCATCTAATGGGTTGCTTTGAACAGCCTTCTGTGCAGCATCTATCGCTGAACGGAACGCGTCCAAAACATAGTCGACTGGTCTACTGGAATCTATCTTTGAGTAGTCATCTTCTTCTGGGCGCGCAACCTTTAGTTCTTGAGTGTATCCCTCGGTCTTCTGGTTTTTGTCGACGAACAGACACTTGGAGCTATTCACAAGGAAAAATTCTTCTCTGCATAAATTTCCACAACTCGAACGAAGTTCTCTAACTATATAGAACTGCGATAACCTCCGTAATTTAGAGTTGAAGGCACAACAGCGCCACCAGGGCATTTGAATACCAAAGCCCGTCGCCACAATCTCTATATACAAAAAATGATTTTATTCGAAATCGTTCCTATATATAACTATGCGCAATACAAACCAGTATCAATATGCCGTCTTCACAAATAAGATAAAGAAAAAATAACATATTCGATCGATATATTTCCAAAAGCACACTCTGCTTTTTTTAAGTAGAATCATTTTTCTTTCAAATCTCTCTGTATCTAATAACGCCAACGTTGAGATACTGGTTGAAATAATATGTAAATCCTTTATTTCGAACAAAGGTTTGTGAAAACTTGCCCTTTTCACGGAGTTTTTTATTATCTGAATAAGATATTTCAATATTTGGTCTTCAATGAAGCGACAACCTCCGTCACAGATGGGCCTTGATAGAGATAGCGGTAACTTTAAAAAAGAGAGTTAATTTCTAGCCACAAAAACAAAGTCATACATACAGTCCACTAAAATCTTTCTTGGCATATCCTTGTTTGCGCATATTTTCATATAATGAAGCTACATGTTCACCAACCAACAATTTACTAAAAGCCAGCATATGGTCATTAAAATTTCCATTCTCAAATGAATACCAACATGTTCAAATCATTTGCAGCACGCATCGCTAACCCGATGTCTTTCAACAAGAGCTCCGTTCGAAAACCATTTTCATAATCTCTACTAGCAGGTACATTCTCCATCACACCAGGAACCTTCATGGCATTAAAACTTCCCTTTCAGTCCACGAAAAACTCACCGGATTGTAAGTATCGCTACTCCAACATCTATATAGACATCCATAACACTTTTTATATTTTGATGCATTCGCAACCAGTAACCAACCTTGCTGTGGAAGTATTCATCACCTTGGCAAGAATTCGAGGATCCATTCCTTGCTTTGCGCCCAAGTTCATAGCTTCACAAACTCCTGCCATTGATATAGCCAAAGCCAAATTATTTGCCATCTTTTACGCATGAGCATGGAACAATCATTCATCTTACACATTTTCCAACCTTTGCTACTTGTCCATTTCCCGCAGGTCCACAATGAACGATATTCTTACCCATACAACGCAAAATATTTTCTGCTCGACGGAAACCATCTTCTGTCCCACCAACCTAAAAGAAATAAACAAAAATATATCAACTTATAGAAAGTATACCATGAATGTCAAAGTTCCTTTTTCAGCACCTGGAACGCCACCGGAAACTGGAGCATCAAGGAAGTTTATCTGACGACCTAACTCTGAAGCGAATTTCTTCCCAAAGACTTATCAGTCTTAAAAAAATGCTTCAATGAACACATACCGCGACGTTTCGTGACGTGCTGACGTCGATAGTCGAACAATCAATAAACAGTGATCCAGACTGAGCAGCTTCCAATAGTCCTGTATCCAACATCATTTTTTACGACTCTTCACTAACTGCAGAATCTTTACTTACCATCATGCTTGTCTAAATAGACTTGTTCCACGTGAGTTGACTCCGGCAGCATAGTTATAACAAATTTTGCCTAGATTTGATTATCCAAGAATAGAGAAACCAAAGCAACATACTCTTGTGGTAATTTCATGCACACTTTGGGCAACTTCCATATTAAGATGTTTAGCTAACCTTGCAAAAGACTTTCAACTTGTCCTTAAGATATATTGTCCTTTAACACACTTTTGAGCCTTATCCACATCTTTATCATATAGCAACACCCTTCTGCTATTTCGTACCAAGTTTGTTGCCATTGGGCTACCTAAACTTTACATAAAAATTTTGCCAAGAAAAGTTCCGAGTGAATATTCTACCCATGGCTCCAAGTCCTATAAAACCTACGAGAGACCTACACCACTAAAGTAACTAAAACAACAAACAGCACTTAAGTACACAATCAAACCTATCTGCAGTTTGTGATATAGTTCTTCGGAGCTTCGGAATCATAAAAGAGAGTCTTCTCATGGAAATCATCAACACAAGTTTTCTAAGAGACAGTGAGAAATTGGAAAAAAATTTCTCGATGTTCTGCGGTTGACGTATTTTCCAAGTGTAATATGTCATCGACAGTTTCTACGTTTCAGCCTATAAAACTAGAGGTAGTTAAGGAACAAGATACTCCAGTTAAGATATCTTGTATACAATTTTGTGTTCCTAGAGCAGAAGATGTGGCGAGGACGTCGGTAACGAGAATTACCAGCCGAGACCTTTACACACAGCCACTTAGGAAACCTGCAGCTGGTGGAGTATTGGACCTTCATCTTGGACCTTCTGATAAAACTGGCCAGTGTCAGACCTGTGGAGAGTCACTGGCTACGTGCGTTGGACATTTCGGCGACATTTCCTTGGCATTTCCTGTTTTTCACATGGGTTACTTTAAAGCCACATACTTCATATTGCAATGTGTGTGCAAAGCCTGTTCAAGAGTCCTACTGCCAAAGGAGCTTGTTTCTGAGTTTCTTCATAAACTTCGATCGCCAATCACGGTAACTTTTGTAATTTCAGAAAAGTTTTATTGAATTGTACTATTTCGTAGAGAGCTAATCCGTCCAAAAGAAAGGCAGTATTGAAGAATATTCTAAAACTTTGCAAGTCTCGAAAACACTGTCCTTTTTGTGGCTCTCCCAATGGAGCTGTGAAAAAGGTATTATGGGGAAGATATACTATATCAAGTTGAATATGCTTATCAAAGTGACCATAGGTTGGAGTGATGAAATTAATACACGATCCGTTTTCGTCAGCCAAAGACACTGAAGAAGAAAAGGTAAGTTCCGTTTACCTTGGTAGTTGCTAAATTTTTGAGGCTCCTTAGGAGAATTTTTTGAGAAAATTTCATTTTGTCGCGGACAATTTGAGTGACGTTAGCCCGCATATTCAGAAGGCAGTAGACGATCTCAATCCACTCAGAGTTTTGGAAATCCTTAGTCGAATTCCCCCAGAAGATGTTATACTCTTAGGAATGGATCCTACTTACAATAGACCAGAGAATTTGCTCTTAACCAACTTTCCAGTTCCACCTGCTTGTCTTCGCCCTAGCGGTGTGTATTTTAGAATTTTGATTGTATTCATATTGAATTCGTTGTTAGTTTGTTCTGATCCAACGATTGGGTCAAATGAGGATGATTTGACCATGAAGCTGTCTGAAATTGTGCATATCAATTGCATTCTTCAACAAGCGATGGAAAACGGTGGAAACGCTTCACTTGTCATGGATGATTGGGAACTGCTGCAGTTGGAATGTGCCAGGTGATTAACTAGCATTCATGCAGATTTGCCTTAGAATTTAGCTGAGAAAAACAAAGGTATATCAATGCTGATCTTCCTGGATTGCCACCCTCCGCTACTAGTGGGAAGACTATCCGGGGTCTTTGCCAGAGGTTGAAAGGAAAACAAGGAAGATTCCGAGGAAATCTTTCTGGAAAGAGAGTCGATTTTTCAAGCAGAACAGTAATGAATGCTTTTAAAAAGTCAATTTGTAGTATAAGTCCACTTGTAGGTTATCTCTCCCGATCCTAATCTAAGCATTGAGCAAGTTGGGGTTCCAGTTTATGTTGCAAAGCAGTTGACATTTCCCGAACGAGTTACAAAGTATAATATCAAGCAGTTGTCGAAGGCAGTCTTGAATGGTCCTGATATTCATCCTGGAGCCAATTTTGTTGAGCTGAAGGACGGCAAGTTTGGAAGCTGTGTATTTATGGAATCCTAACTTCAGTCAAATAGGGACGAAGCGTTTTCTTCGTTACGGGGATCGTAAAAAGATAGCACAAGAGTTATCACTTGGACTTGTAGTTGAACGTCATTTGAGAGATAATGATATAGTTTTGTTCAACAGACAACCAAGTCTACATCGGGTTTCAATCATGTGCCACAGAGTGAAAGTTTTTCCGTGCCGAACTTTCCGCCTAAACGAGTAAGTTTCTGAGTTCTTTGTTTAGCATTCTTATTGTATTGGAAGATGTGTTTGTACTCCGTATAACGCAGACTTTGATGGCGATGAGATGAACATGCACGTTCCTCAGACTGAAGAGGCAAGAGCTGAGGCCGCCACTCTCATGTGTGTCCAAGAGAATTTGGTTACCCCTCGTAATGGAGAGCCTCTAATTGCAGCAACTCAAGATTTTCTTTCGGTATTTAGTTTTGGTTTCAATTGTCCTTCTAAATGAATAACAAAGACTTGAAAGGCTTGTTATAAATTCACATGTAAAGATGTGTATTTAGACAGGGCCGAATTTACTCGTATTATATTTCTTTCTGGATTGCAAAGCGTCGCATATGATTTGAAGCTTCCAAATCCTGCGATAATTAAACCTTTTGAAATGTGGACTGGAAAACAAGCAATTTCGTTCATTCTACGATTGTGTCCGGGGTTTCAGACAATGACTGCTTATGTATATGAAAAACAATGGTCACATCCAGTAGGTCTCCTATTTTGGATTGGTTGTAGGTGATGAAATTTTATTCTAGTCGGGATATGAGAGTAACTTCCTGGCGCCTCATCTTTGCAAAAATGATGGTTACGTTTATATTCGTAATGGAGAGCTGTTATGTGGACAGCTGGGGAAAGCTTCATTGGGTAGTGGTTCCAAACGTTCCTTGTTTTATTTACTTTCAAGAGAAGGTAGTTGCTGTTTCAGCTATTTTGGATAACATTAACATTCAAGTTAGGAGGCAATTCGGCTGCAGCCAGTGCTATGTCAATGATTTCCAAATTTGCTTCTCGTTGGTTCTCCGATTTTGGATTTTCTTTGGGTATTGATGATGTTACTCCATCTGTGATGTAAGTGTAGCTTTATATGAAGCAAACAAAGCTGGTCACTTTCCTCCTGTAGTTTACAAGCCAGAAAAGATGAACTACTTCGTGCAGGATATAAGGACTGTGATGATTTGATAGAAGCTTTTCAAAGTAGAACATTGGAGGCTAGGCCTGGTTGTACTGTGGAACAAACTCTTGAAGTTTCCATTAATGCCGTCTTATCCAAAATTCGAGAAGACGCTGGAAAAGTTTGCATTGCAGCCATCGACCCAAAGGTAATTTATTCTTGACCTAGTTGTTGAACTTGGTGACTCTGCCCAGGTTAATAGTGCAATGGCTATGGCATTGTGCGGATCAAAGGGAAGCAACATAAATATTTCTCAAATGATTAGCTGCGTTGGACAACAAACAGTGAATGGTTGTCGTGTACCAGATGGGTTTCTTGGAAGAGCTTTGCCACATTTTGCGAGTGGAATGAGTGCAAGAACTCCATGGGCCAAAGGTTTTGTGAAGAATAGTTTCTTTAGTGGAATGACTGCCACAGGTAAAATTGCAGCGATTTTAGTTACTCAAAGTCATATATTTACTCTTATAAGAGTTTTTCTTTCACACAATGGCAGGACGAGAAGGGCTTGTCGATACAGCAGTCAAGACAGCTGAGACAGGATATATGCAACGCAGACTGATGAAGGTTGAATTCTAATAGAAAGCATTATTTTATTTTGACATTATTTTTCAGGCGTTGGAAGATTTAAGTGTGAATTATGATAACACTGTCCGTTATAGTGACGGTACAGTTGTACAGTTTCTGTATGGGGACGATGGCATGGATCCTACTGTTGTGGAGGGTGCATCTGGTGCAAACTGTCCCTTGAATTTGGAACAGCTGTTAGAAGATTCGAAGGCTGAAGGTACAATAAAGAGTAAGTTCGAGTATACAATTTCATATTGAGCACGGATGACATTCAACACGTAGGCAAAGGAGAGCCTCGTTTGAATCCAGATGAAGTGATACATTATGCCGATTCACTAACTTTTCATTCTTTTGGAGCTTTTGAAGATAGCGAGAGCCATTTAAAGATTCTGAGGGACGTTAAAAATTTCCTCTCATCCATCGCTAGAAAGCATGAAATGGAACTTGAGAGAATATCGTCATCTTGTTCAAATGGTATATGTTTGCAAACCGTCATGTAGTGTCTTTTATTCAAAGCTAATTTCAGGCTCTATGCTTCGAGACACAATCGATGCGGCGTTTGGTTTGAGAAAATCGCAATTGGATGCTTTGGTACGTAGAATCGTTCACAAACTGCAAAGATTCAAAGTACGTACATACAATGTAATGAGTAAATGAAGTTTTATTCAATTCGAATCAGATAGAACCTGGCACTGCGGTGGGAGCGATCGGGGCACAAAGTATTGGTGAGCCTGGAACACAAATGACTCTAAAAACCTTTCACTTTGCTGGAGTTGCTTCTATGAACATTACTTTGGGAGTTCCAAGAATCAAAGAAATTATCAATGCTTCTCCAATCATCAATACTCCTGTTATAACCGCAGAGCTTGTTTCTCCTAACGATATCACTATTGCGAGAATCGTCAAGGGACGAATTGAAAGGACGACTTTGGGAGAAATTTGCAATTTTATAAAGGAAGTCTATCGGAGGAATCAAGTTTATATATCACTGCAGCTGGACAAAGAGTTGATCTCCAGGTTACAGTTAGATGTTGATGTAAATGTCGTCCGAAATGCGATTGTAAACAATTCAAAGTTACGTTTAAAGGAGAACGGTAAATTTATTATAAATTTCTCTAATCTCGTTTTCAGCTTTTGTAACTGATGTCGATAGATATTGCTGTAGTGAGTGATGATAGATTGCATATATTTGTTCCATCCAAAGCCTCGGGAGACTTATATTTCCAAATGAATTCTCTGAAACGTCAGTTACCTCATGTAGTTGTACAAGTAAGTGAGAATACTTCATTGAATGCAAAAGTCTGTTGAATATGTAATACAAGGGGATCTCGTCCATTAAGAGAGCTGTGATTCATCAGAAAGACGACAAATCTTACCAGTTACTAGTTGAAGGCTCTGACTTGTTATCAGTGATGACTACTGCGGGAGTTGAGGGAACTTGCACGACGTCCAACCATGTAATAATTGTTGAGAAGGTTTTAGGAATTGAAGCTGCCAGGAAGACGGTTGCCTCGGAAATTCAGTACACTATGGCAAGTCATGGCATGTCAATAGATACAAGACATGTTGCGCTATTGGCGGATGTGATGAGGTAAGTTGTGACTTCCTAATCGTTGCAGAAAAGTTTATTGCTGGTAGTTTTCGAGGTGAAATTTTAGGGATCACCAGGTTCGGAATTGGAAAGATGAAGACCTCGGCAATAATGCTGGCTTCATTTGAGAAGACAGTGGATCATTTATTTGATGCTGCTCTATATAAGACACAAGATGATGTGGTTGGGGTTTCAGAATGTGTCATTATGGGTATGCCTGTGCCTCTAGGAACAGGTTTGTTTGGATTATTAAGGAATGATCGTAACAGTGTCGTAGTTCCTCCTCCTAGAAAAGAAACCATTTTACAAAAACGTAATATCTACCGGAGACTAGGCCTATAATATTCGACCAAAACAAAATTCAACACTCCATTTAGCAAACTTGAATAAATCTAACTACTTTCGTTCCGCTTGTTCCTTTTGATGTTTTTCGACTAACATTTGTTGAATTTGTCGAGTTGTTTCTCGATGTTCTTTATACTCCATAGTATAGTCACCCTTTCCCTGGGTCATAGAACGCAATTCTGTCGCATATCCAAACATTTCATAGAGAGGCACCTTGTTCAAATTAGATTTTGCACTTTTAAATAAAAGCTACGCTACCTCGGCCTGAATAACGGAAAGTTCTCCATAATCCACAGCGCTAATAATAATTCCCCTCCGCCTATTCAAGGCCCCCATGACCGTTCCTTGAAACTCAGTAGGGACCTAACGATATATCAAACTTCATCCTATCATTAAAAAATCTTCTAACCTGAACTTCCACAGTCATAACTGGCTCCAAAATTGCAGGTTCAGCTCGAGGAAACGCTTCTCTAAACGCCATAATAGCTGCGATTCGAAATGCCAGTTCACTGCTGTCAACGGAGTGACTCTTTCCATCTTCCAATACCTCAAATAACATTTCAGTACTTTAAAAAAACATACAGATAGGCAGCATACCATACGAACACCTTGTACTCGATGGCCAGTCAACGAACCTCTCTCACAAGCTTCACGAAAGCCAGCTTCAACAGCTGGAATCAGGTTTGGAGGAATAGCATTACCAACTACACGATTGACAAACTCGTTATTCAGTGAATCGTCTGAGGGCTCAATATAACTGCAGTTCCTTTCAGTTTCGAAAAAATACAAATGACTTGATTCCTCACCCAATAACTCCACCATATTGACCAGCACCGCCAGTCTGCTTCTTATGTAAATAATCAAACTTCGTACGTTTTGTCACAGTTTCACGGAAATTAACCTAAACTTCTAAGTTGGCTGTCGACGAAAAGTTCTTACATCAGAAACAAACCTGAGGCTGTCCAGCTTCACATTCCACTCCATACTCGCGTTTCATTCGTTCCAAATAAACTTGCAAGTGCAGTTCTCCCATCCCACTGATGATCAGCTGCTTAGTTTCTGAATCGTTGAAAAAGTGAAAAGTAGGATCTTCTCTCATAAAGCGAGCTAGTGCCTTGGTAAAGTTGTTGGAAGTTTCTCGAGATTTGGGTTTTACTGCCAAACTCATGACTGGCTCTGGAATAAACACGGACTCCATAGAAAACGTATCCTTTCCATCAGTGAATGTATCTCCACTAGCACATTCTACACCAAATACCGCACAAATATCTCCAGCAACAGCCTCTGAAATCTCTTCCATTTCGTCCGCATGCATTCGAACCAACCTTGGCACCTTCACTTTTTTACTCGTACGAGAATTGAAAATGTAGTCTCCCCTCTTTAAAGTGCCTTGATACAACCGAAGATAAGTAAGCTGTCCATATCGTCCATCCTCTAGTTTAAATGCCAAACAAACGAGTTTTTCATCGGCTGAAGGACTTAATACAACAGGTTCTTCTAATTGTTTCATTTCGCCATCTACTTCCTTTCTCACAAGGCGAAGGGCTATGTTCTCCTTTTCCTTTGGATTCGGTAAGTACTGAACGACTCCATCCAAAAGAGGCTGAACTCCGCAATTCTTCAAAGCGCTCCCCATAAAGACAGGAATAAACCTAAAGTAGTTAAGATGCTTGTTCGAAGATATCGTGAACTTACTGTAAATTGACAGTAACTTTCCGAATAGCTCCTGTCAACTCTTCTTCAGAAATCTCTTGTTCTGAAAGAAATTTATCAGCGATATACTCATCTAGTTCTGCTATCATCTCAACAAGACTCTTTCGATATTTCTCTACCTGAAATGAAAAAGCAAATAGGTCACTACTGCGAAAAATATTTACGAATGTTAGGCCTCACATCATGAACCAAAGCTTCCGGAACTTGTTTCCTAACAACTTGTTCTCCAAATCGTCCTTCAAAATATAAGGCTTCTCGTCGTATAATATCAACGACCCCTTTGAGCTCTTCTTCAAGACCAATTGGAATAACTAACGGAGCAGCCCACTTGTGAAGTTTGTCTCGGAGCTTCACAAAGATTAGCAAAGAGGACGAAAAGTAAAAAATACATACTTGCTGTACAACACGAAAAGGATTCGCTCCTTGTCTATCTAACTTGTTTATGAAGGCTATCCTTGGCACTTTGTATCGGTTCATTTGTCTACTAACAGTTAAGCTTTGACTCTGTACACCACCAACTGCACATAAAACTAGCACAGCACCATCCAACACTCGAAGTGCTCGCTCAACTTCGATAGTAAAGTCGACGTGACCAGGGGTGTCGATTATATTGATGGGATGATTTGCCCTATAAAACCATTAAAACCGAAAAGGAAAACTCTCAAGTCTAACGGCTTACCAGAAGCAAGATGTTGCAGCACTTTGAATAGTTATTCCTCTTTCTCTTTCGAGCTCCATAAAGTCCATGGTGGCACCCTTACCGTCTTTCCCTTTAACTTCGTGTATTTCCCTTATTCTTCCGCTATAAAACAAAACTCTCTCTGTGAGCGTTGTTTTCCCGGAGTCAATATGCGCAGAAATGCCGACGTTTCGCAGCTTGTTGATATCTCTTTCCAGATTACTATTTTCTGCTCCCTCCGCGGAAAGCGAAGAAAGTTCTCTAGAATAACGTTTATTAAACGAATACCAAACATATTTTTGGCGTCTCAAGAATAACCTGGACCATAAAGGAGCCGAAAGAACCTTCACAATTCGTGTACTGCACATGTAAGTAAGTTGGCAATTGGTTCCGGTCAATGAAAACTCCAACCTGCGCTGAGAATTTGAAGAAAATGTTCCGAAAGTATCTTTGGTCTTCCAATCTACTTATATATACGTTTCAACTAGTCTTTGTAATCCTATAAATTATTCTTACAGAAACGAGACTGTGTCTTCCTAAAGGTTATTTGAGGTTCTATAACTTCCTGTCTTAGTTCTTGGACTCCTCATGCGGTTTATCTGTCATTGCGTATTCCTACAAAATTCTCCAACCTACTTTACTTCGCTATCCATCAGCATTTCTTTATTTCCTAACTCTCTATTGAATCTTGTTCCTCCTCGAAGAAACATCACCTTCCTAGGCATGAACAAATGATAGAAACTTTCGATATCTTTTCTGAAATTGAAAGGCCGATATTCTCTCAAGGCGCTCTTTGGCATTTTTCGATTTTGGCATTCCCGTAGGTTTGTTTGTCGCAGCTGAAGCTAAAGTATATTTTGAATTTTGGGCGATAAAGCCTTTTGGTTTGAGGTTCCGAAATATTTTGCATACGTATAGACACTTCAAACTTTGCCTTTAAACAGGTTGCAACCTTTTTAGCCAGCTCCTAGTAACACTGCAGTCCGTTATCTCTTGAGCGCCGTCCCTCTTCGTTTAGAACTCGTAACCCTTAGAACAACTTTTAGCGGACTCTCAAACACCTTCACTAACACATAGGTTGCATGGACTCTCCCAGTGCTTATTTGGACGCTTCTAAAGAGTACAGTGAGTTTCTTTTAGACCTCACTTTCAACTCCAAGCCTATCATCGACAACCTTACTGCTATAGCTGCAGAAAATAAACACGCTGCATCAGCGATTGTGAAAGCTATAGAGTCACGAATTGCGGCCGTGTCTCCAGATAAAAAGTTGCCAGCACTATATCTTCTAGATTCAATAGTTAAAAATGTTGGGGAACCTTACAGAAGCCTCTTCGAGAAGAATCTTCAGACGACGTTTCTTTCGGCTTTCAGAACCGTGCCAAAAGCAGTGAGACAAAGCATGATGAGACTTTTGGAAACCTGGCCACCCTATTTTGGAAACAACTTGATCTCATTATTGAAGGTCCGAGCAAATGAAGTTCAAAAACAAATACAGGAGAATACGAAAGGATACGAAGCTGTACACGTCAATCCCCAGGTTTTGCTTAGGACCACAGCAGGAAATAGTCATGTCGATACCAAACCACAAAACTATAATGTTTCTTATTTAGAACGAGCCCAGGAAAAGGTTCCAGTGCCCAAGCCCAAAGAAAATAGAATTCCTGCCTTTTTGCGTCTACAGCAACATGGAATATTGAATAACAATGTGAGTGCTAATTTTACGTGTCAATAATATCGTAGTTAACTGTTTGATAGAGCGAACCAACTAGAAAGTCGAGCAGCAAGCAAGCTAGTGGTGTCCATTCACGCTTGGACACATCATCGGAGTTGATGAAGCAGCTTCAAGTGGAAACTCAACTGTTAGTAGATACCATCAATGCCCAACTAGTCCGTGGAATGATGCCAACACAAGAGCAATTAAATGCATTGCAAGCTCTTGTAACCGTGATTCTCCAATATGCAAATTTTAACATTATTGCACAAAACTTTGTACCATATCTGCAACAGCACACCGACAATATAGTCAATCAGATAAAAACTCTGCAAGAAAATCAACAAGCCCAAGAACAAGAAGCTGTAATTGCGAACGCAATCCAGTCCCTTATGTCAGGCTACAACAGCCAGCTCGTTCCGCAGAATTCGGAATCTTCTCTACTAGTTTCAGAGAGAAAAATTTTTCCAAATAATTCGAAATTCGAGAGCGATGTCAGTAGTAGTTGTCAAGTGCAAGACGAAATCATAACAGATTTCAATATTTTAAGAAGACTTGATCATGGTTTTATCGTTTGTAAGCTTTACGATGACTTACAAATAGTGAGTGAGTCTGATGGTTCCAGATTCGCAACCAGAGAGGACTTGCGTCAACACCTAGATTGGTTATTTGAGTGGAACAAAAGATTAAGAGCTCGGAGACAAGGAGGGATATGTCGAATGTGGTATTCGAGTGTTCATGAATGGATACAAGGAACCACTTCTGTAAGGAATTCAGGAATGATCTCATCTTCAATGATTTTTGAGGATGGCACTTCTCAAATAAACATAGATAAACGAGAGCAACAATTGAAGAAGGTAGATGAGGAAGCAAATCAAACACACCGACATGAGAACAAAGTATTTGCAGGAGATTGTGAAGACAGATGTTTTGTTTGTGGAGACTGTTTCGAAATGGAATGGGATGACGAGCTGGAAGCTCTTGTATATAAGGATGCTATCAAAGAAGGAGGTGATGAAGGGACAAAAATATTTCATGTTGATTGTTATTCAGTTTGGAAGTCTCAAGGAGGCAGCCATGATTGGAAAAGTGAAGATCGTGACAAGAATGCCAACGAGGTTGAAGATTCTACTCTGGAGAATTTTGAACATAAGGAAAGTTTTTCAGGTAGTGATTTGGGTTTTGAAATCAAAGCAGAACCAACGAAGCTTGATGCATCCGAAGATTTCCCTGATGGAACCAGTGATTTCCCTCAGAAAAGGCTTCGCACAAAGGAAGTCTTGTGACGAGACACTTCTCCTGTTGGCATAATTTAGCTGACATGGTGTTACTCCGAACTAAGACTAAAAAAGTAAATATATATGACTAACAAATGTATCAGTGTTATGTGAATGTAATTAATGATTGGATTTTATTTCCTTTCTCACTCTGGCTACTAAAGAAGCAAAAAGGCTGAGAGGTTGGAAAATTTGGAAGGGTATATATTCAGTCAAGGTCCACGAGGTCAAACTCTCACATGACTATCCAAACTGTGCATGTTATTAGGCTCTTTGAGCCATTCTATGGAACTTTTTCTCTTTTCCCAAATTGACACAATTTGTGTCTCAATGGACATTTCTCAAAATTTGAACATTGACCCGTTTTCCAAAACTAGATGATGATATAAGAGAATGAAATCTGAGTCGTCAAGCACTTGCCTCGACGCAATCCCAAGTGTGCAGTCTGCAACATAGACGTCCCTGACTACAAAAACCCTACTTCCATTGTTATCTTCTGCACATTGCAAATGGTACAAACCCACCCTGAAGACAAAATCTTTGCATATTTCAGGATTTTTGCCAATATTAACGTGAACAAACGGACAGTTATTCTTCCCACATAACCCACTTAAGAACCTCAAGCAAACAGGCATCCTATTCTCCTCTCGGGTATGCAGCAATTTACAACCCGGATTCTGACAAGAGCCACTAATAAACCGTCGACAAACAAAAACCTGCTCAACTGTATCAAAGACATAAGTAAACCATTTGAAGCTTGCGTACTCTCTCAGGGTCGTGAATGAAGCGACACTGTTTATCTGTACAGAGTCCAAACCTAGTATAGAAGAAACATAGTTCAGACTTAAGTTTCTTGTTTCTGCCATAAGTAAAGTAACTTTTGCCACTTTGAGCAACTTTCAAAGGTGTTTCTTTGGTTTTCTTGTTGCTCTCTTCTGAATTATTGACTAGTTCAGCACTACTACTATTTGACTGAACGTTTACTTTGTTCACGAGCACTTTGTTTTTAAAAGTGGTAGAGTGCGTGTGCTTTAAATCCTTCCCTATGAAGGAACTTCTATAGTGCGAAGTAACTGGTGAACTTTGAGGGAAAAAGTTGGTTTGCAACGAGTGTTTTTGTCTCACTCCTGTTCTATATAGTGAATACTTATACTTCACAAAATATTCAGACTTCGGAGGCTCTGAAAAGTTACCAACGATTACAGAGGCATTGACAGACGACCTTTGACTTGGTAGCTTTTGCGACTGTGCTATATTACTTTCGGTTTGACACTTGACAGGAAAACGAAACAATACATGGTTCCTACTAATAGTTGGTACAGGCCCTGTTCCATGCCTTGTTGCTCTTCTTAGAGAATATCTTGGCCTCTTGAAACTCTTCATGCACGCCCCCAAATTTGTTTCTCCGCTGTCTTACACAGCTGGTTGATGCTTGAATCGAATGATTCTTGAATTGACTAGTTTAGCTTTGCTTACTTCCTCTGGACTCGTTCACAAAGGATGGTAGGTACCTTGAGTTTTTTTCACTATGTATAGTGTGATTTTCTTTAGGGCGTTTCTTTGTGGTAGTTACAGTGACTTCACAATGACTGTTTGGGGCTTGTTCTTTTCACTTGTCTGCGGTTATTTTCTAGGCTGTCTACCGTATTTTCTTCTTGATGTTTTGAAAGTACCCTTTTTCGAAAGGTACAAGGTGCAGACTTTTCGGTATCCTTCCAAGGCGGTGAGTGTGTTAAGAGAACCTTGGGCATGAACTAAATTCGTGGTGAAGAACCTTCAAAAGTGTTGTCTTAATTTGTTTATTTTGTTCTTTTTTGTCATGTTGCCGATGATAGCTTTGAGCTATCCTTTATTTAAGGCTATAGGAGTCACAAGAGAACTTCCTTTACCCAGTCTTTTCATCGTAGTGGTCCAAGTCTTTTTCTTCTTTCTTGTCGAAGATTTCGGGAACTATTGGTTGCACCGCTGGCTGCATACAACTTGGGCATATAAAAACATTCACTATGTGCACCACGAATATAGTGCTCCGTTTGCTTTAGCTGCCACTTACGCGCATCCTCTTGAAGTGGTCCTTTTAGGCGTTCCGACGTTTTTGGGTCCACTAGTAGTTGGACCGCATCTTTTTACTTTATGGGTATGGCTCATGATGAGACAGTATGAAGCAGTAGATATTCATTCTGGATATGAGTTTCCTTGGAACCTTAACTCTTTTTTGTCCTTTTACGGTGGAACCGAACACCATGACTATCATCATTATTTGTATTCAGGAAATTATGCTTCCATATTTACTTGGTGTGATGGCATCTATGGAACTAATCTTAGCTACAAAGTGCGTAAATATTGCCGTGATTGTTGATAATTCTATTCGAATCTTTAAATGACTCCTTTGTATTTTGAGTGAGAATAAGCCCCCATAAATAAATAAGTATATATACATATATCAATTTTTGTTTTTGACAGAAGAGAATCAGTTATTCAGAGTTGTAGAGATGTCGTATAAGCTTTCACTATGTCTTTGAATTATATACTAGTCTAAAAATTGCACAGCTGCGAGTTTCATTGATTAGGGTGATGATTTTCTGAACCTAGAATAGTTTACACAATAATGTCCAAAGTTCTGAACATCATCAATCAATTAGAAATCGTAGCATATCTGTAGATTTTTTCTACTGTCCGAAACTGCCTTATGTCTGTCGAAATTTTAGGCTTCGACCATGTGTCCTTTTGGACCAGAAACGCTACTCAAGCAGCTTCGTACTTTATATGTCGCGCTGGATTTTCACCAATTGCTTATTCTGGTTTAGAAACTGGTTCAAGGAAATATTGCTCATATGTTGTACAAAATGGTGGTGTCATTTTTGTGTTCACCAGTACGTTTGATGCTCACGAAACCAACTTCCATAACTTTGTTCAAAGTCACGGAGACGCTGTTAAAGATGTAGCTTTCCGCGTAAGTCTTTTTTGATTTTCTGTTTGAGTATTAACAAAAGAAAGGTTGCCGACTGCAAGAAAGCATTTGAACATTGTGTTATTCAAGGTGCAAAAATTATCAAGGAACCCCAAATACTACAGGATGAGTATGGTCTAGTGATCACAGCAACCATCGAAGCTCCTTTTGGAGGTATATGGCATACTTTTGTAGAAAGACGTCAATATACTGGAAAGTTTTTACCAGGATTCAAACAGCTTCACGAGGATCCATATATTCAAGCTCTTCCACAACCCAATTTTGTAAGGATTGACCATTGCGTTTGTAATCAGGGTGAAAATGGTGTAGAGAAAGTCGTGTCGTGGTATGAAAGTGTTCTGGGATTTCATCGTTTTTGGGCTGCAGATGACAGAGTTATTCACACTGAGTACACAGGATTAAGTACAGTAGTTATCGCGGACGCAAATGAAGTTATTAAAATGCCGATAACGCAGCCTTCGAAAGGAAAGGGTAAAAGCCAGGTACAGGAATTCGTTGAGTACAGTGGTGGTCCAGGTATTCAGCATGTTGCACTATTAAGTAAAGATATCATCAGAGATGTTTCTGCTTGGAGGAAGCGAGGTCTCACATTTATAGAAACGCCTACAAATTATTATAAACAAACCAAAGAAAAAGTTGGTTCAAAAGTATGTAACACAATATATATGCATTTTTAGAAGTTTGAAAAATTATCTGTAGGTCAAAGTGGACTGGACGTTGCTTGAACGCCTTGGTATACTTTTGGACTGGAATGAAGAAGGATATTTGCTTCAAATTTTATCCAATCCAGTCCAAGATCGTCCGACCTTTTTTCTTGAAGCCATAGAACGTCATAATCACGAAGGTTTTGGAGCTGGTAACTTTAGAAATCTCTTCGAGGGTGTAGAGAAAGCACAAGCAAATCGCGGAAATTTATGATGTAGTTTAGAGTCACAAATATTCTGAAATGTCATCGGAAGAAGAATAAACTATTCTTCGCATTGTTTTTTTCTGAATGTGGAATTCCCTGTGCGGTTTCACTTCTCGCAGTTCCTCTTTTTTTGGGTATCGGTTTAGTTATTTAGTTTTTTTAGATATCTTAAGGGTTTTCTAAGGTCTTGTAGACAGTTAATGAGTGAGAAACGTGTGGGTTCTGTATTCAAAAGAGGTGTTTCTTCTGGGCGAAAGCTTCAAGATTCCAGAAGACCACGTTATGTATTACCAGAATATACCCGGGAGGTTCCCGGCAAAGAATTGTTTGAGGTTTGCATAGTCTATGTTTTTCATTGCCAGTTTAATTGTCTTTTTATAGACTCAAGACATTCGGTCCGAAGAAGGTTCCAAAGAATTGCGTGGTACTTGGGAAGATTTGCGAAAGGTTTGTTTCTGTTTTCTTTAAAAGTTACTTTAACAGTGGGAAAGCTCCTGATTCGAATCGATGGTCAAAGATATCCAGCATACAAGGATCTCTATGGAGGTTGGAGACACCCTTCATTCTTCCTAGCAGTGGAGAACATTCAGAGCGATCCGTTTGCACCTCCTTCAAGATTCAGGTAAGTGTACACACTTGTCTATAGTATGAAGTTAACTTTAGACAGGGTACTTATTCCTCGTAATATTGCAGGATTTCCTGAGCAAACCTATAATTCCAAACCACGAGAAGTCGCTTTAAGAGATTTTATAACACGGAAGTTTTGGGCTAGTTGTCATGGTCTTCACTTAGATAAAGCTGCTCCAAACAGAGGTTGGGGTGGTTCAAAGGGAGCAAATTTGAACATAGACAAGCCGAAGCAGCATATTTTGGAACGTTCTTCTTGTGTTTTCACTGATAAATTTGTCGAATTGCGCTTTACAGTAGCATTACCCGCAAGAGGACGTACAATTGGTATTTGTGCTTTTAACTTTTTGGAATGTTGAGTGACAACATATCAGAGGGTAATCGTGCGAAGGAAATCCTCATCGACGGTTTGCCGCAAGTCGTGACGTCATCTTGTCTAATGGAAAATTTGGATTATGATGAGTTGATGGATCATATCAAAGTAGCGGAAGACCAAGAATTTTTACGAAGCAATTTAAAGTCTATGAAGTTAATTGCATTTGTTGCAGATGGTGCAGTTTTGCCGAGGAAAAGTGGAGCTAGCGATGAGCCATTGATAGGCAGTGGTGTTGTACATTTTGAAAGTCCTGAAAGTATGCGAGTTTCGTTTCGTCTTCCTAATCATGGTGTGATTACTGGCATGGGCATTCCAGAAGGTGTTACACTGATTGTAAGGGTTACTTTCGAATGCTGAACCGATTTAAATGTCTCTACTAGGTTGGTGGTGGCTTTCACGGAAAGTCAACCTTACTCCAAGCACTTGAAGTCGGTATATATAATCATATTAGAGGTGATGGTAGAGAATTTGTTTGCGTAGATCCTAATACTACCAAAATTCGGGCTGAGGATGGACGTGCAGTGACATGCGTAGATATCTCGAGTTTCATTAAGAATCTTCCGTTTGGAAAGGATACGCAATCTTTCTCCACAGAGGATGCTTCGGGAAGCACTTCACAAGCAGCGAACATTATGGAAGCTGTAGAAGCTGGTGCAACTACACTTTTGGTTGACGAAGATACATGTGCTACTAATTTCATGATTCGTGACAGACGTATGCAGGTAGGTCTTGTTTGTTTTAAACCCAATTAATTTACTTACTCGTTCTCAAGGTGTTAGTTAGTAAGGATAAAGAGCCGATCACGCCTTTCATATCTAGAGTTCGTGATATGTATGAAAAATTTGGAATATCAACAATTTTAGTGATAGGCGGTTCTGGTGACTATTTTGATGTTTGCGATACAGTTATTCTTATGGATTCATATCGGCCGTATGATGTCACAAAACGCGCGAAAGAGATTGTGACTGAATTGCCTTCTATGGCTATAGAAGCGGAACGCAAGGATTCAGACACGTTTATGCTGCCTTGTATGAGGGCTCCAATACCAGCTTCATTAGAAGGTGCTAGACGTGGCGGCAGAAGACGCATACGTGCTACTGACTTGTATACAATTGAATTCGGTTCGGGGGAAATAGAACTTGATGCAGTCGAACAACTTGTAGACCCAAGTCAGACGCGAGCAGTCGCTGATACACTGGATATGCTGTTGGATGCTGGATTAATCGACGGAAAGCGCGTTATTAGAGAGTTATTAGACTCTATTGAAGTGCTGATTGATCAAAAAGGACTAGATTGTATCGCACCGGGTAGGGCTATTTTCGGCAACTATGCGAGACCTCGTCGTTTGGAGTTAGCTGCTGCTTTGAACCGTCTTCGAGGTTTACAAGTAACTCAGAAACGTGACTTTTCTAGAAGTTCAAGTTAATAGCAATAAAAAGCTTTTATCTAAAGTGTCCCGATAAATAGTACTCTTGAATAGTTCAAACTGTGAAACAAGTGCAATATGAAGTAGATTCTTACTGGATCTTATATCAATCGTCGTCACCTCCTTTCCTCCCTGAATACTCCAAGATTGCGGTTTTTTTGGCAGCTCTCTTCGATGACTTTATCTTTTTCAAGTTTCTTTGCGCCTTTTGTTTTTGCGATAACGTTTGTGTTTTTCCTTTCTCGATCGACTTGCGAATCACAGGAGACTGGCGTGCAATCTTTGCCGATTTTCCCATTCTAAAACTTGAAAGCTGTAAAGTGAAATCAAAATGAGTTGTCAATTGTCGTATGAATTAAAAACTTTTAAAAAATAGGAAGAGTATGTCTATGATTTGATTTAACTGTTTAAGCCAAAGAAAATTTGCATATGAATGGAAAATGAAAGAGGGTTTTATTTCAGAAAAAATGCATTTCCAGTCCACCTTGAAGAAATAACAAAAGTGTTCTATAATAAACAAGTGTCAAACCATACTAGAAGACTGCAAATGCAAGTTCTATTCAATTTTAATAATGTTCAACTGTCTATTATCCTACTGTTCCTATACAATTATTCATGTAGATCAAGGCCTCTCCTATTGAAGTTGAATAGGTAGCCTTGTGAATATAGGAAATGAAGACTTTTCACTCTAAAAGACATAGAAGAAGTACAAAAAATGTAGAAAATTACTTCCTGATTCAGTGGACGATGACAACTAGAAGATTTGCCTATTAGAAAACTGAACGACTTAAATCCAGTTAAAGGTATATGCAAAAGGCTGTCAATAGGAGATGGAGCCAAAGTCGAAGAGCTAGATGCGTCCAAAGACATTCTCCGATTCTTAATGTTTCTTCGAAAAGCTCTTGTAAAGACATGATGGTCAGATTCTTTTCAATGAACAGTCAAATGTTTATTTTCCCACAAAAATATAAAAGTATAATAAATAAATAACATTGACCATTCTCCAGTCATATTTCGATTCCTACATTTTGCATCATTGACGAATTGAGCTCTCGATTTTGGAGCGGGGCTGATGTTTAGGATATTACTATAAAGCGTATAGGCATAGTTTGTATCAAATGTCGAGCAACTAAGATATAGCCAGGGATACTTGAATGAAAAAAAAACCCACTAGTTAGAGATTCAAGGTTCTGGTACTGTAGATGAACACTGCCATCCATCCAACCTCAAGGAGCCTTATCACTCGAATGAAGAGGACCCACCTAATACTGCAAATACTTGTCGGACGTAAAGCGACGAGGCATTCCTTTGCTGTCAATAGGCTTCCCCACTAGCAAGCCTCAAGCCACCAACCAGCGATCCTCCCTAACTTGGTTCAAACTATGACTAATTGGTTCGAGACAAGTCACTTTGCTTACACAAGCTCCAGAGGCACGTGAATGTTTCTCCGTGGAGAAGACTCTTTCGACTACAGCAGCATACGAGATGTCGTCTCAAGTAGGTCACTAATGTTTCCAATAGTCGGGAAGAGACCTTGACGAGTTAAACATAGAGTTCTATATAAACTACCAACTCTAGCGCGGAAACACTTTTTGAACTTAAACTATCGATCGAAATTTGAACCTTATGAGACGCAATTCGTCGTGTACCTACCAAACAACAGTCTTTGTAAGTAGTTTTCCAATGATGAAACCGGGTTTCGGGTTTACGACTAGAAGGTTTGTTTTGAATGCATTTTTGAATATTTGTCTTGCATCGTGCAGCATCTTTATCATCTCAAGTAATCGCATTCCAAACCTCCTTGGAAATATGACGTATTAACCACGTACGACTTGCTTTACTCCAACTGGGTTCTCGAGAAACTTTTAGACACGTGATCATCCAACGAGTCCAGATATGTATATGCGGACCGTTTACAAATAAAAGAGCGTTTCGTGACAGTGATTCAACAGTAGGCATAAGCCCCGGCATGACTAGGACGACGACTAAATAACAGTCGCAGCATACGATTGCGTTTGTAAGTGCTCAACATAACTGTTAATGCGTGTCCCACCAGTCACTGCTCTATAAGGTCAATGGAACCAAGCAATGTTTCACCACAACGGAGATAAACAGGAATCTTACAAGTTAAAAAACTGGTCACCACTCTGGTGCGTTGAATATATTTCTCCGTGACTCGACCATTTCTTTTACTTGTTTCCAAAATGGTGTGATATTCGGGACATGTTTATGAGGGTGCTCGTAAATGCGGAATCGTAGCTAGAAACTGGAACAGTAGTATAGTTGACAGCTTCATTGAGGACCATTACCACCTTTGTTGCTGAATACAAATATTTAGGAATCTACCTCTCAGATGATCCAAGTTTACCCAGAAGCTTAAGTGACGAAGATATGCCTACAATACACAATAACGCATACTAGCTTCTTAGGCAGCAGAATACGATATCAGCATCTCTCCGTCTACTTGTATTTAAGTGACGCTCGTATCTTTGGTTTCGTAGGACATTATTCCCTCTAAACCATTAATGGTCAGAATGTCTTCTCTCACACTCAATAATATCATTTAAGATCTGAGGATATAATGTATATTGCTCCAAATAAAGTTATTTGACAGCCCTTGTAATCTGACGGTCAAAATAATGATAGCTTAGTTAGGTCAAGAAAGATAGTTGGATGTACCTTCGCTTCCAGAAAGCCATCTACGAAGAGAATGAAATCGAAGCCAGTCGAGCTAAAAATTTTCGATTGCCAAACTTAGTAACTTAACAAAATAACATGATTGCTTCCCTGAGGTTTATGTTATCATAGGTACAAAAGCATAATCTACTTCGAATTTGTGAATTAGGACGAAAGAAGTTTGGATATGTTTGTTTCCTTACTCCTACAAAAGTGAAAACTAAATAACAGCGATAATCTCAAAACAAGGCATCCAAAACATGAATTCTATGAAACTTTTAGCAAACTGGTGACGAATCAACATCTCTAACTGCAAATCCAAATTGCTGAAAGGCGGCAAATTTCACTTCATAGAAATTTTGAGCAATTTTGCTTTCGTTGCTATTTGTTGTCATTTTCTTTTGAATTTGCTATCGCATTGTTCATCTGTCGCTCTTTTTTACGAAGAACTTTTGCTTGAAAGATACAGAGACCTTCAAGTGCTTCCACTTTGTCTTTCTAGGCTTTGCTTATGTACAAGTTTTCTCGATAGACGCTTTACTAGTTGTGCAGTTTGACTCCTCGAAACTTGAAGTCTACTGCTGAGTTTTAATAGAGAGTATACTTTCCTCTATGGATCTGTTTCAAAGACACCACAGAGTTTCGGTAGACTCCTTTGTCAATCCAGTTGAAGCGCAGTTGAACTATGCAAAAAGTTTGTCTTCAACACCGTCTGAGGTTGCCGCAAGTGTACAACCCACTGAAACAAATTTCAGTCTTTCTGTAGATGGACAGTGCGTTATAAAACAAAATAGCGTTACAGGCTCTTGTGACTACAGCAAAAGTATAGTTGAAAGTGAGGGCTCAGGGCGCCCTATTTTGACTGACGAAGCTGCTTTTGGTAAGCACTCTTTTTTGATTCAGTCTTTCTGTTTCAACTTTTTTTTCATTGTTTACTGATGAGTGGTATTTAACTAGAAGTACAAACGATGAAGGTCGACAAGCCTTTTGATGAAGCATTGTCTTCAAAGAAAAAAGAAAAGTGTGACGCTCACAAAGATGAGGAAAAGGAGAACAACTCGAGTTTGAAATTCCTCGTTACAGATACTGCACAATACTTAGAAGATTTCTTTGGAAGTGAGAATATGGAAAGTTGTACAAAGGCGAATTTGAGCAAATTTCTTTGGAAGAAGGAAGAAAATGACCGAAAGAAGAGTGTTCCCGTCATCGATAACAAAACGTGCAATGCAAGAGGATACAAGTCACTTAGTTTATTATGCGAGAAGTAAGCGAATATTGCATTTTATTTTTTTGGATTAAACTTGATACATAGTTTTATAAAACTCTACGGAAATCACTCCAATGAAGAATTCTTTGTTGATGAAGTAGCGGAAATTTTACACGTTGAGCGCAGGCGAATTTATGATATTGTCAATGTTTTGGAAAGTCTTGGTATTGTAGTAAAGAAGAAACGTAACCACTACAAGTGGCAGGGAGTTGATCGAATCCCCTTTACACTGATTGCTCTGAAAGTTTCTAGCGAGGTGGAAAATGACGTCAAACAACAGAACACTTCAACAATGGAGGCCGTTGAGTCTTTAACGTGTTCTTCAGATGAATGCTCCCTGTCATCACAAAAGAATGATGACGCTGAAAGAGAGTCAGGACTACTCCGTCATCGAAGTGACCAAAATGATAAATTTCTGGGAGTATTAACACAGCGTTTTATCAAATTGTTTTTGGAGTCGAGCGAAAGTATCATAAGTTTTCAAGAAATAACACGTTTGTTGCTTGGAGAACAGGATAAAGACATGAAATCGAAGACCGGTATTCGAAGACTCTATGATATTGCGAATATTTTGTCTGCTTTACAATTGATTCAAAAAACCCAAAAATGGAATGGAGAGATGGCATATGAATGGCTTTTATCTGAAATAACATATCTTCAAATCTTTAGTTCGACTAAGTTATATGAGGAGAAGAGTAATTTTAGCCGTAAGCGAGATTTATCATTATTCAGACAGTACAAAAGAGAAGAAGAGGAAAAATCAAAATTAACACGTACAAATGAAGCTGATGGAGACTTTTACAACATAAACAAGAACGCCTTTGCTACAAAGAAACAAGTCAGTTGCGTGTCTGTAAAACTTTTAAGACGCTAACTTCTTCGTGTAGGAAATAGCGGCATTTAATGAAGAGAAGAAGGAAGAGAATTCGAGAGGGCAAGTTGATTCCAAAGTTAATAAGCGAGATGGAAATTGCAATGACTGGTATGCGAATGCAACCCAACAGGTTCAAGACCTTGATAGCTCAGGACAATTTGCGAATGTATATGTTCCCAATTTCATTCCAGGCTCGGATGCGCTCTCTGTGGATGATTCTACTGTGCAGCTACAAAAATCTTTTTTTGAATTCCAGCAGAACGTTGTTCGACAATGGCACCAATGGTTTGAACAGGTGCCAGCAACTGCAAAAATTGGAAATGATGAGGCTAGTTTCCATGTAGAGACTAGCCATGAAACAAGTGGAATAGCTCCAAGTAACTTTCTTCCCCTTCCTTTTTATTGGTCAATTAGGCCTTTCCCTCAAGTCTCCATGGACGATTCTACTATTTATGAAGCTACTTCAACAGCTTCGACAAGAAATGAAGATGTTGTCAAAGCTGATGAGGGTACACGACAGTAATAAGATGAAAACCACATTATGGAAATTTCAGTAACGCATTCGCTAATAAGCAGATTTCATAGCCTCTTTATCTGCGAAGTTCGTATTCGTAGTATCATTGGCTGCTTAACTTATCTTCACAGCTGCATCGTACCTGCTTAAAATTTTTGCTTTTATTTGCAGTTGTTTGTGACAATATACCCAATTACAACCGTATGAAGATAAGAGGACGTCTTATAGTATTGTCTATTTGATACTCTTTCAATTCTTTATTTCGAACTGAGTGTTGTAACTTTATGTTTGCCAGCGTATTCACATTGAACAGGTTAAATGTTTTGTACTTCCGGGTATTGGAAAACTACTTGAAATTTATTTGCACCAGTAAAAATAACATCAGCTCGTTCTGTTTGAAGAAACTTTCTATTTGAGTTATGCGAAAGGAAAGTGTAATGAAATGACGAAGATATTATATAAAAAGTAGGAGTCTTCCTAGTACAACAATGTTCTCAGTGTCACACGAAATTTTATGGTAAAGGCATGCTAAGTTTAGAGTAAAACTTAGAAAAGGATTGCGTAAGTTTCCTCCTTTAACCTCAGAAAAATCTTTTCAACTCCGTATTCGTCGGACACTGTTCATAGAAGAAACTAACGTAGCAATAATTTTTTGGATACCAAACAAACAGGATTGCACAGGTTGGTTTTCCCTCGTCGACCAGTTGACTGATACAGTTTCTAGAAAGTACTCGGTTATCTCCAAAAGACGTCACAAATATCATTTTACGAAATAACTTCACTCTCTGCGAGAACAGACTTGATCAAACCGAACTCACAACAGAATCTTCGAAATAGCATCCAATAAGATTCTGTTAATATTCAAGAAGTTCAAGACTAAGCTGTGAAGATAGAACACTCAACTCCATCTACATTACAGTGAACAACATCAAAGTGATAATAGAGATGAAAGCAAGGAAAAGAGTCCTTCCGATGGCAACTACGGCAATGCCGTTTAGGAAAATTTCTTGCGTTAACGATAGCAACTCTTTTTAGCCTTCGATCCTTGTATGGGAAACTTTAAGAGTCAGTCTTGAGCACCTAAATAATTTCCCACTAGGCCCTCCCAAGAGAATACTTATTCGATTAGAGACTGGCGGCGTTACGTTTCTAATTAATTGTTAAGCTTGGAAGCATGGAAGCCGGAGAAGGGGATATTACAGTGAGCCAACTCATAAAGGAATTGTTGAAGCGTGAGTGGAGCAATGAACAGTATAGACAGGTCTGCTTCTTCTTTTTATTCAAGCAGAATTTGAAAGCGTTTTGTAGATGAACAAACGATTACTGCGCAATCTAGGCGTTTTTACTGCGGCAATTTTTGTCTTTCGTAAATATGGAGAGCTGTTTGCAATATAGAAAAATACTGATACTTTACTGTTTGGAATAAACTCTGTTTCTAAGTATGAAGTTCAGAAGAAGTAATAGTTAATGGCTTATTTCTCATGGGTCACGTGGTTTCCTCGTTGTGAGTGCTGCAAGAGAGTCTCTTTTCCGAGGCCAACTCAAGTTTCCAGGCTTTTCCAGCGTTCTCTGTTGAAAAGATCCTCGAAACGATACCAATTATGCAGAACATCAAGTTACCTGTCGTCCTTGTGTTGCTCTACAAGGTCGTCCCTTTCCATAAAAGACAACAGAGTCTGCTTCTTAGTAGCTGACGTGAATACCTTGTCAAGAAGCACAAAAAACGAACCAGTTTCTAGTTTGCTTGAAGGTCTCTCTATTGTAAAGAAAAACTTTGGAAGATTTCACTATTTCGTAATTTCCGAAGATAGCCTACAGGAGGTTGAAGGACATATTTCTGAGTCTTTTGCAAAGGAGTTGAAGCCAGAGGTTATCATCACGTTTGGAGGAGCACAAATATTTCAACTTGGCTTCAGGTATCTTCGCCGTTCTTGTTTCTTATGTTACTGAAACGTCTCTCAGAGAACCTGATCCGTCTTGGGAGGAACAGGTCATGAAGGAGTGGGAGCCAAAACCAGTTCAAAGTCTTATTGAGTCGACACTGAAAGAGGCTAAAATTGGCTACTTGGAATGCAGGAAAATATATTCTTCTGAATTTCCGTTAAGTTCTATGCCGAAGATTCCTTTGGTTCTTCAGTACACTTTGTCAGAGGACATCGAAACTGGCCAAGAGACTCTCATTAGTTTGCTTTTACAGAAACTGAGAGAAAATGGCTTAAAGGCAAGTATTAGACGAGGAAGTCACGAGAGATCTCTCGATATTGCTCCGTCAACTGTCACAAGTATAGGCGCCTTCGAGTTTATCTGTTCCATGTTAAATATCGATGAAGACAGTAGAGTGGTGTTGCTATTGGGTGATAGTCCTTCAATACACTATATGAAGAAGCATCTGAAGGCAAGCATACTGTGCCATTCTTTTAACGAACTTGAGAGTGTCCTGTCTAGTTGGACCCCACTGTTGGAACAACTAGAATAAGTTTATTACGAGTTGGCACAGATTTGGTAGAAAAAACAAAGCTATAATTCTCATAAAAAGTTGCAATGTGAAAATGCAACTTGAAATGTTCCAAACTTTATACATTTTGCAACATCTTTTCTAGATGAAAATCTGTCTTTGACAACAAGGGCCGAACAGAAAGTTTCAAAGTTAAAGCGTTCTGCTTGTGTGAGAAAGTAGTCATGAACTTTCGGTCACCTTCTTTTTCTCAATTGGAGTATAGTTCTGCTACTTTTTCAGAAGAAGAGTCGGAGTGGGATTGGCTGCTCCTAATTCCTGGAGAAACAGTCGTTCCTAGACAGTCAAAAGCTCTAAGTGTGTTGAAAAACCTCAGAGAGCTTACTATAGAGTTTCTTGAAACTGTCTATGATATTGTATTCTCAGGCTACCAGAGATTGTTTTCAAATCTGGTTCCACTCAAGGCGAACTTCTAAGTGCTTGAAGAAGTTCTGATCAGGACTGCCTAGCACAATAAGTCGTTCATGGTTGGAAACTGACGAGATTCCACGAGTTCATCGTTTATTAGAAACAAATCAGGAAACTGTTAATATCGGAAACTATTGCTGCTAGTCAGTAAGCTTGAACCGAACGAGGAGTAAGACATCGGTTGACACTATTCCTCAACTGCAAGCACCGGTTGAGAAAGTCTTCTACAGATCTCATATACTCTTCGGGATGAACTTTAAGATGAGTAGCGTGCAAAGATTTCTCCCAAACTTGCTGATATACTTCTACTCCTCGTTGTTTATTCTTCTCTACAAACTTTTGAACACTTTCATGCAAAGAATTGATGACGTGGTCATCCCGAGAGTATAAATATAGCTGCGGGGCTTGTTCAACTTGGTGATCTTGAAGAGCTAACTCTCCAACACGGAACTTGGCACCAGCACGTGTCAACAAAAATGTGACACTAGTTATTATATTCCATACTTCCTTTGATAACTAAGAAGTTCTCAGAGATAAAGTACGTTTTAGAGCTTTTCAAACTCATACCTTAGGGCAGGCGGAGTATAAACCGTTTGCCATCAAGCTAGGCGATACGTTCGAAGGACCGCTATCGTAAATCACTCCGGATATTTTCCCTTTGAGATGCTCCAGTCTCTTGTTATTTTTCCTAAATTCTTCCAAAACTAAACCCCATATTCCAGTACCGATGCTAATAGCGTGTACAAAAACGGGCTGTCCGTCGGGAATTCTTTCCAAGATGTCTAAAACTTTTCTAGCTTGTCTTTGAGTTATAGCTGGGAAGATAGCAGTTGGTAGATTGTTAAAAACGATATACACATCGTAGCCTTTGGAGAAATAAAAGTCTGCATATTTCTTCAACTGACGCTGTTTTGCTCCTAAAAACGAAAGCAATACAACAGCAGGCCTTGTAGTTTCACTTATGAATGCTGAGTACTTCTGACACTTTTCAGGCTGAACGAGGTCTCCCTTGGTGTTGGTATCTGCCGAACAAGAGCCCAACTGAGGCCTGTTTGGGCAAGATACTAAGGAATACACAACAACAAAAGTGTAAAAACCGTCTAAAGTTCGACTAGCTTGAAGCATCTTCAAGGTAGACTTTAACAGCAACAGAATGCCAAAGTCTCTCCTTGGAGGTTCATGTTCGTCAAAAACATATCCAAATCGACCACCACCACCACCATCACTTGTACCACCGCTAAAAATTTGGTTATTTCGAAAAGTGCTGGGGCTTCTCTTCCTTGTCCAAAAGTAACTCAAAAAAGAACGAAACGACGGTCTATGAGGGGAACCACCTGGCCTCGAAACACTAAGCTTCGTATCATATCGACTCTTCGTATGCTCACAAAAGCCACTGCAGTCTGTCCTAGACAAAACTACTTTTCTACGACAACATGGAAAACTTGGAGGCTGCAGACAAAAAGCCAAGCTTTTCATCCACGCTGCGTGCCCAAAAGAACAAATTATTTGTGGTTCCCATTCCATGAAGTTTATCATTTCAGATCATTGGAGATGAGCGACTTACAACGAGTTTCAAGCTCTTGCATGTTTAGAGTTGCACCTGTGTTAACTAAATATTTTAATTTACATTCATAAGCTCTCCGAATAGCATTTATTTGTTGCTACAGAGTACTGACGCCTTCTCTCTATTCTCAAGAAGGAACCGTACGTCCTCCTGTTATGAAATTGCATAGAATTGCAAGGAGACCAGAGTCTTAGAAATAAAGAACTTGAATGAAAAAAGTATTCTGGAACCTTTATATAAAAAGCATCCTTCTAGGATCAAGTCTAGGTACTTTAATACCAAAAAGGCGTCATCTACTGAAGTCAACGCAACGAAAGATGGAATCATGTGAAAAAAGCTCAAATTATATGATGGTCATCGGAATCGGCAATCTCTGCACCTTTCAACTCCATATCACTGTTGTTGTCTTCTAGTGTGAAAGAAGACAAATCGTCAACAATAGTGTACAGATTATCCGAAACGTTATTTTCCATTGACGAATCTCGAGCACTCGTATACTACAGAGCAATTTCAGAAAGCCTGCAAGACAAAAACTTGTAGAGTTTACCATGGCTCGCTTCGCTAGTTCAACCCAATTGCGCCTCCTCAAATATTCAAATTCTGCAATACATACGAAAAGCAGTCCTATCATTAAGCCAAACCAAAGTCCATTTAACCTGAAACCCAGTCGAAAAGCTAATAAAATAGAAGTTGGTAACCTCCGACGCTTTAGTAATAGGAATGGAAGTTACGAAACAATTTACCCAATGATATAAAAACCAACCAAGTAACAGGCAACTGCTGGAACCGGGTTTCCCATTCCCCTCAGAACACCTCCAAAAATCTACAAGTTATTAGCACAAGTTCTATTTTTAACGTTCTCGGTTTGAACTAACTGTTTGTATGCCGTCAAGCAAAGTGACGATACAACTTAAAGGGGTTGTGAGCGCCACCTGTTGAATCACGCCGTTATCTTCGGTATAAAAACCCGATATATTGAAGCGAAAAATGTAGAGAAAAATGCCACATAATACTCCAAGAATAGTTACAAATAGCGAAGCCAACCAGCTGGCACGTTTTGCTTCGAAAGGCAAGTTTGCTCCCAACGCATTTCCTACTCGGGTTGAAGAGGCAACTCCAATACCTAAATATAAAAAAAAGGCCACAGCGATCATATTAAAAAGTATATTATGAGCCGCAAGTGACGTGACACCCAAAATTCCAGCACTATTAAAGAGTTTCAAGATTATACTCCTCAACTGATATCATTACTTACAGCAAAGAGATAGATTCGTATCCCCATGATTCTCCAATATACATAAGCGCACCAGGTATTCCCAATTTCCAAAACTAGTCACTGTAAGCTCGATTTCAAGATAGTGTATGATGCACAAACCTCTAAAGTATCCTTCCATTGAAGGCATTCCCAACTCCATCCAGGCCACGTTAGAACATAAATCTTATAGTAATAAATGTATAGCCAAAGTAAAAAAAATTGCACAACAGTAGTTATCACAGTAGCAATAGGCGCGCCAACGAATCCAAGTCCCAGAAATAAGCTTCCAATTCCAAACACCAAAACCACATTTAAGACCAAGTTGATGACATTACAGATAAGACCTATAATGAGCGAAGGTTTGGTTATACTCTGAGACTGAAGATATTTTTGTAAACAATCGAAAAGTAAACTTGGAAGTATAGAAGGAATAAGTCTTCTGGCAAAAATACCAGCTAAACTGGAAAGTTCAACGCTCTGAGCCAATTAAGAAAATGCTGTCAAAACACTTGAATTGTTCTCACCAACGCATAGACTTACTTGACCAAGCCACAACAACGCATCTTCAGCTCGCCACCAACTCCAAGATATCGGAAAGGTGACTAAAACCATGGCTAGAAAGCCTCGTTGAAGTGCTATTCCCACAGCTCTATAGCGTTTTGCACCATATGCCTGACAATTGAGCCAAAAAAAGAACAGCAAAAGATATGCTCACTTGTGCACATAAAGGATCAAGTGCAGTTAATATTCCCTTCCCCATAAGTATCATGCAGTTGCACCAAGTATTAGCTAGAGCAGCAGCTGCAAGATACGTCTTACCCAGTCTCCCAACCTTCAAAACAACTTATCAATACCTCCAAAAACAACACTGGAATCACGCTACATACTACAAGAGTATCAACAATGTACATAAAGAAAAAGGTCAAATAGGTTATAGAGACAGGAATCGCCAAACTCAAGAGTGCCTGTACTTCTTTCCAGTTCCAAATGCCTCTTGGGCCATATTGTATAGGCATATTTTTCAAAAAGTATCTAGTACTTTGCTTGTAATTTCAGGGTCTATAACTGACGCTTTTCGTAATACGAAAAGTCAAACCAATGTTCCTATGATATAAATGCTCGATAGAGTAGCTACAACGACGAGTACCAATGCGAAGAGGACAGTTGACGAGACGTGAAACTTGTCTCTGGGACTAATTCCGATTATGTGAAATTGAAATGCATCCTTAATATTCTGGTTGCCTATTGCAGCGATATGTCTTTCTCAGATAACCTTCTAGTAAAATAATTCTCACTGTTTACTTTCAGAAAATTGCATCCATTGAGTCTCGAAGCGGTTCTTTACTGTAGTTTTTTCACAGTTACTACATTTGTTTAGTTATTTGATGAAATTTTTGTAGCAAGTATTGAGATAATGATTGTGGGTGAACGAAGATTTTCAGTATATACATTGGAAGAAGGAGAAGTTCTTCTTTGGGATACTGTTGCAGAATATCAGCAAGTTAGTTCGCAACAGAAAGAAAGCTTTGGTACTCTGAGAGGTACAGGTCGTTTGAAGGTAACTTGTATTCGACCTTGTTCGCTATAAGTTAATCATTTGCAGGTTGCTACCCACGCTCTATATTTTGACTTTGACGACTGGAGTTTACCTATCCTCAAGCTTCTTTTCAAGGTATTTAGGAATACTATTTTTACTATCCCAACCAAACTTAAGCGCTAGAAGGATATTCACCTTTTAAAAGGGGAAGGGTTGAATCTAAAAGATGTTGCAGAATATGCTGAAATCTTCGAATTGTCTTCTCAGAACAGTGACGTCTCTCTCATAAAAGGTATATAACTCGCATACGGTTGAAACATTTATATTATGATTCTAACAGTGTTTTGAAGAATGTTTTCCAGAGCGCTCTGTAGTTAATACTGTCTTTTTGCGAAGTAATATAGCAACTTTTTTGAAGGAGGAAGGATATGATCACCCTCATATACGTGAAACATTCAGAGCTTTGCATGCTATACATTCTCCGTACTCGACCTTGGAAGTAGTGTACACTTTGTGTAGTGAGCTTCTGATGGCAAACAAGTTAGAAAGAGAGGAACGTGACTTGCGATTGCATGAAATTGTTGTTTCAAGAAGGAGAATAACTCCGTTTGATATAACTTGGTTGCAATTTGGTCTCAGCGAATCCACGATTTTTGACGAGTCTTGTTTTTTGGTTTACCCTTTGTCAGAAGATCATGGTCGTATTCGTTTGACTACTTGGTAAGAGCAATGGTAGAACCACACTTTTGCTGGCCTCACTTGTTCTAGTAATGTATACTTTATGCCCATTCATTCAGGAGGTTTTGATTCTTCACCAGTGGAAAGATACTCTATTTCCTCTATACACTGTGTGCGAAGGCTAGAGTACCGTTCTTTCCCTTGTGCATTGGAATTCTGGTTCTCAGACTCTGGTCCTCTTTGGATGGTGGTCTTTGAGAATCAGGAAACACGCGACAATATATACAAACAGCTGATGGAATCAACTGCAGCAAAGGAACAAAAGAATTCGTTAATTTATTTGTCAGCTTCTTTGAGCCCAGAATCCTTATTGCATTTATGGCAGAAAAGGAAGATTTCTAACTACGAGTATCTGCTAGCACTCAACTTTCAAAGTGGCAGGACTTTTCTAGACATTTCTCAATATCCTGTTTTTCCATGGATTTTGTCAGACTACAAAAGTGAAAGTATTGACCTGGAAGACTCACGAAGCTATCGAAAATTGGATAATAGCATCGGTAAATGCAACAGATGTTGTGAAGTTCATGTCAATATATTATTTTCTTTAGGTGCCTTAAATATCGAGAGATTGAGTACTTTAATGCAGCGATGCAATGATATGCCATCGCCGAAATTTTTATATGGCTCTCATTACTCTTCTCCTTGTTCCGTTGTACATTTTCTTGTTCGGAGCGCACCATTTCTTATGCTAAAATTGCAAAATGGTCGATATGATCATCCAGGTCGCCTTTTTCGAGGTATGTTGTGTTTGTTGTTTTCAAAGATATTGGTTTTCTCATCTATGGTTTGAAGAGATATCAGAAACCTGGACAAATGTAAATAACCAAGTGAATAACTTTAATGAACTTGTGCCAGAGTATGTTATTATCTGTCACAATTACCAGTTGAAATCATGAGCATGCATTTTAGGTTTTTTTCTATAGTCGAAAATGAGTTACCTGAAAACAGTCTCACAAGATTCAGCGGACGTACATGGTACCCAGGAATTTTCTTGTAAGTAAGCTTTATTGAGTTCCATTGTCATTCAAGATTTTTAGAGTGAATGAATATGGTATTGATTTTGGAACTTGTCAAGATGGTAGAAAGGTGGATAATGTTGAGTTACCTCCGTGGGCCAATGGAAGTCCTTCAGTATGGTTGTTGATCACGAACCTAATATTTGTTTTAAATTATACGTCAGGAATATATTAGAATGAACAGAAAGGCGTTGGAATCTGATTATGTTAGTGAGCATCTTCACCTTTGGATTGATCTTGTGTTTGGCTATAAGTCTAGAAGTCTTGAGAATCATAACCTATTTTTTACTGATGTATTTGAAACGCAAAGACCAGATATTGCTGCAGAGTTCGGGCGAACTCCTAAGAGAATCTTCTCAGTCCCTCATCCATCCAGAAATTTTGATGTTAGCAAAGGCATTCTTGAAGAAAGCAGATATTTCATCGGAGAAATTTTTAACTTGCATGAATTTAGCAAAGTTTCTGCCGAAAGCAACTTCATTGTAGACGCAACTGTTACTGCAGATATGATATTCACAGTTTGGAATGACGGCGCATTTCTGTCTCATGCTTTGAATACAGAAGACGTCGGCAAACACTTCAGAAGACTTTCCCTTTCTGCTTCATCAATTGAAGAACGCCTTAGAAACTGCAAATTTACCGTGGTTAGAGAAACTTCCACTGATTGTGTGATACTTGGAACGGATACAGGTTCACTTTTGTTCTATTCTGTGTCTCTTGGTATCTTATCTAGTATCTGTATAGATGCTCATCAAGGGGAACTCTGCAGTGTTCTGTTTGAGGCAGAAAGTAACACAGTTATATCTTCATCAAAGGATGGAACTATTCGTTGTTGGGCTTGTGAGAAAGAATCGGGCCCTCTTTCAAACTGTGTCTTATCCGGTCCAGGTAGACTTGTTTATGATTTAGATGCAGAAGATATTGTACATGATATTGCCATGGAACGGGATCCTGTTGACTCACAAACTATGCTTGCAGCTGTTGTAGATAATGCTTATGTACTGTTGTGGAAGCTAGATCTTATTTGTCGTCATTCAGATGACCCAGTATTACGTCCTTTGATAAAAATTTCCTCGGTTTTGTCAAGTACTTTCAGAAGCATGGTCGTCAGGGACAATTTGTGCTTTTGTGAACCATGGGATAACAGTGGATATACTACTGGTTTGGTTTGGATGTCTTCCAATGGGTTAATGGAGTACGATGTGATTGACAGTATCTACTGGAGTCATTTGAAGCGGATGGAATGGAGGAATCAAGCATCGTTCTGGTCACGAGTGGATAAATGTCATATTCTCGTTCTTGAGTCGAATGGACAATTGAGTCTAGTCCGCTTTGCTTATTCTCAAGGTAAAATGGAAATAGTGGCAACGAAGTCAGTCGAAGATATCGATACTGGTGAAGTTACCAAGATTGGATGTTATGTTTCGGATATTGGAAAGAACAGCTTTGCCGCTTACATTGTGCTTCGAACAGGGAAAATTTTTGGATGTATTCTTTCGGTTTAGGTCTTTACAGTGACTGTTTGAAACAACGAGTTTTGGTAGCTGCGGTTAGAAGACATGTTTTTTATACTGCTAGTAATGCCTGTACTAACTGTGGAATATTCACAACTTCAAAAGTCAGCATTTAGTTCGAAACGAACACCATCTTCGTGCTACTTAAAAGCATCTTTCGATAAACCCACAATATTGCTAAACAACGTGATTTCACGTCCAGTTTATCATTCTTCTCGAACAAGGTCTCTCAAATAAGGACTGCGTTTCCCTTTGAACCAATAAGTGAGGTGGAATAAAGTCTTTCGTGTTTTCCTTGGGTTCCTTTGGCTTTTCTGGCAAATTGAAAGACTTAAGAGTGTTCTCCCGTCTGGTTGTGTTCTGTTTCTTTTCTCCACCATTAGCAGTGCCGAAGAAATCATCTTCAAACTCTTCTTCAGAAGTTTCTGACTCACTAGCAACTTCACGAAAACTTCCTTCCTCAGTTGAGCTAGATTCATATTCTCCAAACCAAGAAGACTCCGCAGAATTCCTTTCTTTTATGACTTTCGAAATATTTCCTACCGTCCTATCCTCGGTTGTTTCTGAAGAGTCGTCGCCAAACATAGCCGCTAAAGGAGTACTTTCCTTCTTCACGTTGCCAAAAGCTTTCTGATCGGCTTCTTCAGGTCGGAATAAGTTTTCTTGTCGCTTTCCATTTCGTGATATGTTTGTTGGCAGTGATACTCCAAGGTTCTAGCTTGAGTGAGAACTATGAAAAATAAACCTAGGCTGATTGCTACAAACCTTTGGAGAAGTTGCAAAGGGAAGACCCCCATTGCGAGGCTTGCGACTACTCATGAGTGTAAGAGACCCCTTGACTTGTCAGTTCTTTCAACAAGACCACGAAAGCCTCTACTTCAATTAACAAGTGGACTATCAGAACCAAAAAAGGTGCTTTAGCCTTCTACGATCCTTCGAATAGACTACGAAGAAATGTTGGAAGACAGCAAATGAAGACACGTTGAATTTCCAGTAGCGCTGGACATTCGAAATTTACTTTGTGACCAACGACACTATTCAAACTATCTGAGAATTTGTCAATTCTATGTTTCATTCTTTCGTAGCTCGCTGTTTCTAGCAACTACTTGATTGACTGTAGACTACATTGTTGAGTTGTATATCGGGGGTCGATGCATAAAGGTCCAGTGGAGAAGCTCTTGTGTTCGTGATCAGGAAGTTGGCGCCAACTAAGAGAATGGGGAATACATTGTCCCGAAAGCCAATAGTTTCATAAAATAGCTGCGTAATATTTGTTGCAACCAGAAATAAAATGTTTATGCAAGACCCCACTTGTCAGTTGATACAAGTTGGTGACGCGAGAAAGAAAATCAAACCAGTGTTGCAATTGAAACAGAACAACTATGAACGAAACAAGGACTTGCACAATTTAAGCAGGATAAGGCGATAGTTAGATGGCTAATGGTCCTCAATAAATAGCGCTCAATAGCGTTACCTCCAAATAGGAGATGATACATACAGCGAAATGTTGAAATTTAATGAGTCCAAAACCTAAACCCTATCAAATCCCTTCAAATGAAAAAAAATTATTTTTGCGCACAGAACACACAAAATAACCAGTGCAACCAACTCGAGAAGCAACGAACATATCGATACTATCATTTGTGAAATCATAAACATTCCAATAAGGAATACGACGGTGGATACACCTAAGTTCCTTTTATCAAAATGGATACTTCCAGCTAACTCTTGCTATGTGGTTGCTCACTCCAAGAAAAAAGCTTCGTGCAATATACTCTAGATATATAATGACTTAACTGCTGACCAATTTACCAGGTATTCCTCAAATAGAGTTAGGAAAGCTCAATTAGCTGAGTCGCAGTTTGTCATCCGTTCGACTATAAACACATGAATAAACCAAGGGATAGAATACTAAAAATCCAAAAAGATAACTCATACTACTCCAGAAACTGTAAACTTGTCAATACCGCTTTGGATGATACTCCAATAAAAAGTGATACTTCATTTTACAGCAGTCAATATGAGATCCCGCAGTTTGTGAGCCACCTTTAAGAAAAGAATGGATCGACCTCTATGAAGCTCAAAACAGATTTTACCAAGAGTAACATTTCCTCGAGTTTCACAAAAGAAACAAGTAAAAAATTTCAAGTAATACTCTGAAGAAATGCATGCTTGGCAAAAAAGAGGTTTTCTGTCTCCTAAAAATTCGATCGAATGACCATTGCCAACTTCATAACAATAAATACCAACATCTGAAAAAATATTGACCACTACTTTTTTCAAAAAAGCAACAAAATGCTTTATACTTTGGTGCAGGCCTTCACGAAAAGGTATTTCAAACTGCGAGAAGCGAAGAAATGTTCTAATCGAAGATTCTTCTCCTGTAAGCCAGGGGTGACAAAGAAGCGTATGAGCATCAGGACGGGAGTCTGGATCAGATGCCATAGCAGATAAAATAAATTCCTTCGCCTTTTTCGATACTTCCGGAAGTTTAAAGTGCATATTTTTAATATTACTATAAAGAACTTCGACATTATCGTCAGAAAATGGAGGTTGTCCTAAATAGTTTTAGAATACGAATTCGAATCAAAAAATGAATATACCAGTGAGAAGCCAATAAGTCAAAACACCGGTACACCATATATCGATTTTAGTTCCAAAATATGCTTTGCGTTCTATCTGCTCCGGTGCAATAGAATATAACGAGCTTTTGAATAAAGTTTTCAAACAAATGTACGGTAAAAAGTAAGAAAGCGTACCCAACCACGTTATTACCATCAAAAAGATCCCAACCACCTGAAAATCTAGCTGCACTTCCAAAGTCACCAATACGAAGTTCACCATCATTTGTCAACAGTAGATTGGACGGTCGAATGTCTCTATGACAGACGGCTCGGTCGTGCATATAAACAAGAAGTGATAAGAGTTGTTTTATCCAATGTCGCACTTGGCTCTCAGTAAAACCAACACTATAGGTCAAGGAAATCAGCCAAAAATATTTTAGATATTTTTAGTAACAAACCTGCTCTTATATTTCACTTTGCAACCTTTCTCGACGAGACAGATTTGGCCACTATCACAGAGCTCCTCTTGTAACACAGAAAGAGTTTCGAATAAGGATCCTCCTCCACATATTTCCAGGATAATATAAGAGTACTGATCCGATGAAAAGTAATTTATCAGGCGGCATACATTCGGGTGCCCTTGAAGCTCCTGTAATATCTTTGCTTCCAATTCCTGTTCTGCTTCCTCATTTTCATTCGTATTACTGATACGAATACATTTCTTAATAGCAACAAACTTTCCTGTAACTAAGTCACGAGCGGTCTTTACAATTCCAAATGATCCTTTTCCAATGCAATTTCTCAATTCAAAAGTGCCAAATGACTCTAATCTTTCACAGCGACTCAAATACACAAACGCGATGTGTTGGGCAAATTCTAAAAACTCGTTTTCTGTGAGACAGTGCGCCACAGAAGAACGTCCAAAATGAAATATTAACTCTTCTGCTATCCGCAAAAGGGAACTCTGATTCCAAAGTCCACTCCATTTCTCCCACAATGGCCGTGGGGATTTACTTGCAAACGATAACAAACTTTCTTTTGCACTCTTCCAGTCTTCCTCTTCCTTGGAAAACATGAATGAACCAAAGTCAACGCAGTCTCCGGCAAGAAAGAGTAAAAGAAGATATATATCGTCAATATAAAGATGTTCCTGCACACAGTGAGTATTGAATCCATTTGTAAACAAGTCATTAACAGAAAAACTATCTGAAACATCAGAAGAGAAACTCCAAGAACCTGAAGAAACAAAACTCGATTCCTTTTCCAAATGTTCCCGGTCTGTGACTTCTGTATCAATCGAATCATCGGTAAAAGTTTCATTCGAGAGTGGCTGAAGGCAAAGCCTATCACCTGACCTCCTAACAGTTAAAAAACACCATAGCCATTTACAAAATTCAATTCTTGCTTTATGACCTGATGATAAATACGACGAGAATTTGCAGGTATATTCTTGAATGATAATTTCCGATACGCGCATAATTACAGCAAGACATATAGCTTCCTTGCTATCTATCTTCGGCCTTTTGTTCCAATGCTCTATCTGAAAACCAAGCGACTTGAAAGATGATGATGAATGAAGTGTCGATCCCGCCGAAACGTAGTTGCTTTCATCACACCAGTCCTGCTTGTAATTTTGTTTGTAAAGACCGAGTTCAACTTGTGCAACTGCATATCTTATAGAGGCAAGCGTGAGCATGTCAACAGGAGCAAACCCATATGAAGCAACCTTCAAGAGTACTTCTAAATGCTCAACGTCTGCTGATATAGGAACCCCTTTTTCTCCTTGAGTTTGTAGTTCTTTAAATTCTGAGTGCACCTGTTTCAAAACTTCCTTTATCCTCTTGACAAGTTTCACACAACATTTTCCAGAGAACGAGCCACGTTGTTCAGTATCTAGAAGGAACAGCAAAGGTAGCGTGCAAGGAAGAACTGAGGGATAAAGATTATCTTCAAGACTGGCCGTAGTTGGAAATATTCTTCGGACTAGTTTTTTCCATATTTTTCTTACGTGGATGGGCAAAGCAGAAGGTGAACGCTTCAAGTCTGCATAGTCGACATCGTTTTCAGAAGTGCTTCGTTTACCCGAGGTGTTTGCACGTTCTGGTAGGTCCCAACGTTCACCTAAAAGTAGATTTGCGACCTGTCTAGCGTCTAGGTACCCCAGATTCTTTACTTCCTTCGTCTCCTGTTGCCCCATAACTTCCAATTGAATACTTTTATGAAGCGAAACAGCACGTGCTTGCAATCATTCGTGTCCACAAGAAATGATAACAACTTATGCCCATTCGAATCGTGTTGAGTTCCTTCGCAGAAATGCGTTCGAACCTGATCGACAATATTGCAGCCTTAGTCGCAAGTATATATGCCTCTTTCTAACAATCATATAGAATGATAGAGCAAAGTGGGTTCACTAAAGCTCTCTAGACTTGTTATCTTCTTTTTAATACAGTCAATATTCTGCTGAACAAATAACGACATGGTTCTTTAAATGGAATGAACCAAGAGTTTTCTATCCTCGGACAAGTCCACATACAGGCTTGAGTGGATTTACTGACGGGCCGTACCATTTACCGTTAACGGAACTTAGATGACTCCAAAGTATCCTCAAGGCCAAATTGGATAGCAGCTAAATTCCTTAGAGAACTAGCTAATGAGTTACAAGGCATAGAAGAGAAAAAATGGTTCAAATTGAGTATTTTAAAAGATTTCCTTAGAATGTTTGGGAAATTGAGGCTGAAAGCGTAAGTACTGATGTCAAACAACTTCAACATGGGTTTTTTATGATTCCACAAAATTTTTGATAGGAATGAAGTATTCTTTGCTGAAGAAATAAAGATCTTACTTTCAAAAGATCGTAAATTTCTAAAGGAGAAAGGCTACGTTTTGCTTTGTTGCAGTGAAAGTTTTCCGTCATTACTCAGGTACTCTGGGGTCATATGCTGATACTTAAGTTCTTTGGAAAGATTACTTGAAACAATATTAATCGTTAATGAAAGGAACAATAACATCCACTAACGTATCTGTTTCACTTCTGTCATTCCCTTCATCTGAAACCGAAGCTATCTATTCAGCTCTTGAAGGTATTCAAAATAACAACCGAGTTCCAACTACTTGCAAAGAAGAAGAAAGGGAATGGCCCTTTTCAGATTTGAAACTTCAAGGTATAGCAACAAGTTTTGAATACTGGCTATGCAATGAAACCTAATAAACCCTTAATTGACGAGTTGAATTTCTATACTATACTTTCTCGTTCGTTGTTGGCGTTACCAGAGAATGTCCAGTGTTTTGTTTATTTTGACTTGCACATTGAAATAAGCGGGCTGTTCAATGCCAAAAGAAATCCTTCACAGGAGTTTATTTATTGTAAATGATTCTTGTATGAATGTAAAAATGCTTTTTGAAATACAAGTTAGTCACTAGAAGCCTTCTGTTTTCTTTGATACTGACAGTAACACTTTCGATTCTACTGCTTTCTTTATACAAACAGTTGTGATATATTGATGCATCCCTCTCTCTTTTTTGATAGTTTCCAACCAGTTTCTCTCGAATGTAGCCTCCATTTTTCTACCTCTAACTAGAGAATACCCTCGAAACTCATCATTTGTCTTTAACACAGTTTCCTGAAGTATCGAGAATGACAAGCCATTTGACTATATGCAGAAAATGAGATAGCTGTATCACTCAATAAATTGGTATGTTCAGTCTCTTTCTTATGTGGTAGAATATTTCCATACATATTTTGAATCATGCTCGAACGTTTCTTTCACGGATGCTTTTCATATAGTTGCTTTAGGAAAGCAGTCGATAGAAAAGGAGAATGGCGCCAAATTTCTGTGGGTGGAATGGCAACGAAAGGATACTTGCCTATGGTTCTGCCTGAGAAGGCTTGAAATGTTTTCAAGTGTTGAGGACTCAACACAAACTGTTACAACCAAACAGATATTATCAAACCGTTCCATTAAACGTCTAGATAAGGACGTATCAGACCGAATTGCAGCCGGTGAAGTCATTTTGAGGCCTGCTTCAGTTGTTAAGGAGCTTTTGGAAAATAGTATCGACGCACAGGCCACTCGGATTGAAGTTTCTTTGCTGGATGGAGGTCTAAAGACGATAAGGTTTAAGGATGACGGCGAAGGAATTCATCCCGATGACTTGAATCTCTTATGTGAAAGGTTTGCCACGAGCAAAATGACGAAATATGAAGATCTATTGTCAATCGGTACGTTTGGTTTTAGAGGCGAAGCTCTTGCAAGTATTAGTTTTGTCTCCCACCTCACAGTAACGACCATGAAGGAGAACAGTGACTTTGCACACCAAGCATATTTTGAAAATGGTCGTTTGGTTCCGTCAGATATACTTGGTGCGTCCAATCCCAAAAAGTGTTCAGGAGTCAAAGGCACCACTTTTATTGTGGAGGACCTCTTTTATAACTGTCCTTTGCGAAGAAGGAGTCTGAGTAACTCGAAGGAAGAGTATCGTTTTATTATCGACCTTCTAATGAAATATAGTATTCGTTATCCTTCTGTATCTTTTAGCTGCAGAAGACTTGAAAACGCAAAGTACGATTTCTTCACCCCAAGTGTCGATTCCGAACTAGCAAGTATTGGTAACGTTTACGGCAAGGAATTGACAGAAGAGCTACTCGAAGTCGGCCCACTTTGTACAAGTTTTTCATTTCATGGTTACATCAGCAATGCAAATTTCTCTTTGCGAAGACCACAATATCTTTTTTTTGTTAATGGGAGATTGATAGAATGGCAGTCGCTAAAAAAAGCCATATCCTCTTTGTATAATTCATTACTTCCAAAGGGTGGTCATCCATTTATTTATATTGATGTGACAATCGACCCGCATCGTTTGGATGTCAATGTTCATCCTGCAAAGCGACAGATATGTATATTAGACGAAGAATATATTATAGAAAAATTATTGCATTCCATCGAAACAAAGTTGACAATGACTAGTTCGTCAAGAAATTTTTACACGGTCTCATTGCGGGACACGTCTTATCGTGGAAGCATAGAATCATTTGCGTCACATCTTGAAAAGTATACCTTAGACTGTCAAAGTCTCTCCGAAAGAAAGCGTGGTGAAAGCAGTAGAAGTGAAGGTTCCAATTTTGGTAGTGAATTGCATGCCGCTGTTCAACCTAGTTTGAGTGGGACACCTTCAAAGGAAAGACGACCATATAAAAAGGTTCGGACAAGTATCCTCCAGTCCAGTTCTAGTCTTGACTCTTTTTTGGCTACGAAAGCTAGTTCTGGTACCAACTTAGCAAGTGAAGATAAAGTTGTTCAGGAAGGGTCACCAACGCAGAATGATGCCTCTACTCTTCCACAGTCAAACAGTTCAGATAATTTTTTTTCTAATGATGTCGAACTCGATTTAGCAGTTGACGAGGATGTCTTTCACAAATGGAACAGAAAATCTTTAGTATTCTTTTTAAGAGAACGCGTGGAATTACTTGAGAAAGACTGTAATGCTGGCCTCAAGAAAATGCTGAACGAGTCTTGTTTTATAGGAAGCGTTGACGAAGATCATATCCTAGTACAATACCAGACAAAATTGTTTTGGTTAAACTTGACACATTTATCAAAACGGATGCTTTTTCAAAAGGTTAGTTACAGTCTCACTTACTCACAGTCCAAAGCATTTATGTTTGAATATCTTGGTCAGAGCCTGAAAATGATTCAACGCTTCGATTCTGTCTTTATTCCGAAGATATCGGTGTTTCAATCCGTTCTCAGGCACATAAACAATCCTATTGAGAAATATGAGCTGCAACAGGAACACCACTATGAAATAGTGAAGGAGGTTTGTAATGTGCTTTCAAAATACCGCAATCTTCTTCATGAATACTTTGCCATAACTTTTGAAGGAAATCAGCTCTCGAACTTTTCGTTGATCAGAATGCCTCGTTTAAGCGAAGAATTCTCATTTCAACAACACCTCATTGGCGAGTTCTTGTTTCGTCTTGGTGGAGAAACAAGATGGCATGACCTGGAATTCTTTCTAGAGGATGTTTGTACTTCACTCTCCTGTCTGTTTTCTTGTTGGTCCAAATGTAACGAAGATGCAGTTGAAGAACCCATGCGTAACTTATCTACTCTAGAGACTAGCGACAGAAAACGACAACATGCTCTATTTGAGACTTTGCGGAATAACTTCGACCCTCCCAAGGATTGTTCGACAAACGGAGATGTTATTGAAATAACATCCCTGGAAAGACTATATAGAGTTTTTGAAAGATGCTAACTTTATCTTGTATAAATTCTATGAAACTCAGCGAGTCAATTTTCCACCGAAATATTTTATCAATGTCTCTATTTTTATACAGCGAGCGAGGTTGTATGCAAACTTGTTACTAAGCGGTTTTTCCATAACAGACACATTTTTATGAATCTTGATTCTATTGGGAACTCGAGAATTTGGTTCCTTACTTGTTTTTGGATATGAAGTAACTAGTTTTGATGTTACTCCTGTCCTTGGTTGTTTAACTGTTTTGCAAAAACCATTCTCTGAGTAGACAAATAAAGTTGAGCCAAATGACCCGTGAAAGAATTGATACAAAATAAGCGCTATAGCTTCACCACTATGCCAAAAATTTTGAGGAAACTATTGTGTTTGTGGATATTTTCCAAAAATAGAAGACTATTCCCATTTCTAAGAAGAAGTGATCAATGAACCAGAGCAAATAGCCCTTGCAAAGGAATACGAAATCAAGAGTTTAGAGCTGTTACCTTTCCCGCACTATCACTGTCTTCTTAAACAATATGCTACTATGCCTCCAGAAAGTGCTAATAACGGAATCCGCAATATGCCTTTTTCCTTGTATGTGTGCTAACAAGATCAAAAGACTGTATCAAATAACAGTCACGATTCTAAAGAAAAGAAGCATTCTTATCGATATCATGCAATGACTTTTCATCATACTTCTGGGGTTAGGGGGAGTCGTCATAGGAGGAAGTGCTGAAAGCTCAACAATCCCGCAAGAGTTCAAATCGCCTGAGTATCATTTCAACATATTCCTTTCTTCAAACATCAAATATGGAAGCTTGTGAAAGCGACCGATTCATGATTCAGGTACTTAGTCGCGTTGAACCCTACCTTACAAGCAAGAGTACTGTGGAAAAAGTATGCTACTTGGAAAATCTCTTGGATATAGGAGAAAGTTTCGCGTCAGATATACATCGAGAGGAAAACTCACGTAAAAAGCTTCTTGGCTCTTTGCAACTGAAAGTGGTATTTGTCATTTTGTGTCGTCTCTTGCAGTTACTAGAGTCTAGTTTGTCTTCCGAAGATGGAGATTTTTCAGAACATTTACTTGATCCAACTCTAGGAACTGTTGAAGAGCGAGGTGTTACTTTGGAGAAATTTCACACTTTACGGCGACGTTTTCTGATGCTACAAGAAACCCCACTACTTGGGACTGTTTCTTTTGTGCCACTCGCTGAAGAAACGGTTGTTCGTAGCGTAGTGAAATCCTTTCCTGTGAATACAGACACTGGAAAAGCAAGATCTGATGTTTATAAGAATTATTTGTCTTTTTTACAGTTACCTGAGACTGCCGAAGAGTATAACCTTCAAGCACTTAAAAAGGCAGAAATAGAAGATAGAAAACTGCTTCGGAAACGTCGAGGAGTAAAAGCCAGTGAAGGTGAAGTGACCCATCATATCAAAGAGCGCAATGAAGTTTTAACAGCGGAACTTCTTTCGCTTACCGAGAAGTTGAAGAGTGGTTCAGAGGAAGTTTATGAAGCGTTGAAACGAGACCAAGAACGTTTAGAAAAATTAGCTGATGTCGTTGATAATAATTTGTCGCAAACAGGAAAACAGTTGAGACTAACAGAGCAGTTTGGAAATCAAACGAGGAAGAACAAGTGGCACGTTTGGATCATTTTATCTTTGTTGCCGCTTTTATGGATACTCGTCTACTTGACCATTCGCTTTCACTAGACACTGCTTTAAAGTTCAGATTGACATTTTTTATTCCATGGGACAACAAATGTCTGGATGGAGCTTTACTCCTCTCTTACGAGGGAATGTATCAAAGACTTAGTGGCCTGCTCAAATATTTGAGATAGTGGGTCATAGTATTTACCTGTCTTAGAGGCTCGTAAAGCAGATTTCTTATAAACTAGATAGTATGGTTTCACTAAAATACTGGCAACAATGGCCAATCTTTATACGAACATATTCATAGAAATTAAACCTTCTTTCAAGAAAGTATATTCAACGATGTAAAAGACTACCTCGATAGTTTTCTGAGGCAGAACACGATTCTATTCTATTTTCAAATGATTTTCGATGATATGGCACTGAGTTCCACAATAAATTAAACTTCACAACGAATTACTCAAGTTGAAAGTTTTCTATAAAGTGCGAACGCATGTCATTCGTCCATTGCTGCTCCATTTCACAAAGGAATTGCTCCAACTCCACCCAAACGACAAATATGCATCTCCTTCTCATTTCAAACTTTTCATACGAAGTCTTCCATAAAATTCAAAACTACCCAAGTTTATCTTTCTACAAGGAGGCCTCGCAATAACTCGAAAATATCTGTAAAACACCTGTGAAGTGGGTTCCTCTAGTCTCCAGGTTGCTCTTTGCAATGGAGACTGCAAGGTTTCATCATTTTGATGCTCTTTTAATACAGTCCAGCTTTTACCATCTTTGCTGCCTTCGAGGCACCAATTTCGTAAGAAATTCGACTCGGAGCCATCATGAGCAAGCGTATAGAATGAACAGGCAAGAACCCTTTCAGCTCCCAAGTCTAGGGCAAACCAGACCAACGAACTAGAGTTTGATAACGCAAAGCAAGAGCGGTTGACCGAACTTTCAGCGAGACTTTCGAGCTTCGCAAAACGACTGCCTGATGAAGAAGTTATACTGACAATGTTATACTTGTGAGGATTCACTCGCGTTCCTCCCAGTTGCAAACCATAAAAACACCCTAAATAATAAAGTACACCAACCGAATGCAACTTCGGTATATAGGGAATCCATACTTCACCCGGAGCGATTCGAGGGATGGTTCCATAAATTCTATTCCATTCTCTTCTTAGAAATAACCACTTTTCTTCGTCTACTTTAAAGGTGAACTGTGGCGGGATCCATTTGATAGGTTCAAGTTTCACAAACTGAAAGGATTCAAAAATCATTGAATGTGGCTGTTCGAAGACTTCAGAAACGACACTGTCATTTGTGAATAGGCTATTTGACAAATTTTCGACATTTCGATTGCTAGATGCTCCACTTTTGGCATAAATATGACATTCTATATCTTCCGAAGCTAGGATTCGTCCGGAAGAAGTCTCTTCTAATTGAAAAAATTCGTGAAGATGATACTTCTGACCGATGCTATTTAATAACGACGGCTCAACCAATTTCTGCCTTACCATGAAGAACAAACCTTGCGCAACTGAACTAGAAGAATGGTTGCCTTCGAGCCATTTGAGAACTATTAGTGCAACTTCATTTTCATCTTGAACCTCCAAGTCCATGCGACTCAAAATATGCAGAAAACAATCTTCACGAAGGCAAGAAAATTCAGTCTCTTGAGACACTTCATGAAAATGAGAACAAATAAAATCTGTTGCACATTGAAACAAGTCAAAGAGTTCGCATTCAAGAGATAGATTTGCTAAATGTATAACATTGGAAGTATTAAGAAGGTTTCTCAGACAAGTGGACGCTTCCTTTTTAAAACGGGCAACATCAAACATATCACCAACTCTAACGTCATTCACAAACTCTAACCACAAATCTGCATCTTCATCGAGTTTAGCCGTTCCATAAACAGGTTTCTGATATATTTCATTCAGCATTCTTTGGAAAGAGAGAATATCCACATTACAAATTTGAATTTTGTCTTGTACCATTTCTCTCATTCCACTTGAAAACATTTTTAAAAAATAATTACTTCTAGAAGCCAAAACAAGTCGATGAACATGAAAGGAAACATACCGACGACTACGATCTCCTTCTAAATGGTCTGAATAAGTAGACATGGCATTACTGACTGAAACTGTCTGTTCCTCTCTAAACAGACACACATGAGTCAATCCATCTAAGGATAAAAGGTAATCTTGAACTTACTCTAAAGGTAAAATCAGTTCTACATCCGATAAAAATGAAGAGTCCATGAGGTAATTTAAATAAGAAATAAAGTCATTCATGAAACTCTCTGGATAATATTCGGATATATTTGATATGAAATCAAAACTATCTAAATGGAAAATATTTCCGGCTTCTGAAAAGGTCCAATCTTTGAACATAGGAGCCAAAGTAGAAACTTGCCATTCTTCAATCAGAGCTTTACATTCTTTCCATGTTTGTTGATCACGTCCAGACAAGTTTAAAATGATGTCATCGCTCTCCATTCTATAGAATTGTTTCCTATCCAATCCAATTCCATACAACAACTGAACAAACATAGCAGTAGCGGGTGTAGAGGCACAAATGAGAATTCTTGGAACATTTTTGGAAACTCGTTCAATCAATTGAATATTTTGCTCGTTCCAACTTGGCGTGCTCATTAAGAAAATTTTACCGTAGCCATTATTCCAACAACTGCTTTTTTGGCTTTGATGTGTTATCGGCCATTCAAACAACTCCTTAGATCCTTCAAAGAAGCCACAAAATAGAATTCATTTTAAATGTCTGATATACTATCCTACCTCTTCTACAATTTAAAGTGGAGTGAATAGCTTTATCGACCGCTTCCCTCAATCTTTTACTCCAGAGACCAACTACGCAGCCATGACAAGGAAACAAACTACCATCAGAAGATTCCAAAAAGATATCATGAAAGCATCTATTGAAGTAGTTTCTTGCAACTAGGAAAAAGTTGCTAATGAAGGACAAACTCTCTTTTGTAGTTGATGGTATTAGTCCTTCAGTAGTAGGAAAGACTTCAAAAAAACAAAATATTACAGGCTGATGCCAAGAAGAGACTCCAATCTGAAAGGAACTGCGTACTGGTTCACTATCTTCCCACTTCAGGAACACACAAGAACCAACAGAACCTTTGCCTACTACAATTACACCGTCTTTGATACATATCCAATATTTTTCAAAGTTCCAAGAGTTGTCGAAACTTTGCCAAGCAGCAGCTGTTGTTGTTGTAGACTGCTCAACGCCACTTCCTACTCCGATACTACTGAGAGCTCTAACAACTCCTCGCTTCCGAATGACACTTTTTTTATTACAGTAACTGCCAATTACAGTTTCATATTCAGCACGTTGCGAACTTTCAACAGTCAAAACCTGGTCATCCTCATGCACGTCCTCTGGTGTTGAAGAGAAAAATACTCCAATATCTGATGCTCCTCTGGCTTCAAAACAAACAATACCGTTTCCAGGGAAAGGAAACTGTAAGCCAGAAAGCCACAAAGGTTTTGCTCTCCTGCCACTGATTACTAAAACTCCTTCTTTCAACAGAACGAGATCTGAAGTGGTAGATAAACCATATTTCGTACTCTCCACCATTCAAAGGCATTCAGTGAAATGGACTATGTTAGTCCTTTAAGAGGTTTCTTATAAAACTGTGCATATTAAGCTTCTAAAAATAACCTTTATTCAAAGTTATCAACAAATCCTTGCCTCTGAGGCGAAAAACTCCACTCTCTTCTTTGAGGTCATAGCCCTTGAACTTGTTCCTAAAGTGATTGAATACATCAGCACACTGCGACTCTTCAGTTTTGAACTCTTCAGACTGGTACGGACGCAGTTTCATCACTTGTATTCTAAATAAAGGACTTGTTTCAAGTGAAGAGCTATATTTAATTGGAGTCAATAACCGCAGAATAGCGTTACATGATATCATAATGAAAAGGCAAAAAGTTCATAGAGTTGCTAGTATTCCAACAAACTTTATTACGACAAAGCACAAAAATCTACGGCGCATCGATCCAATATTTGCCAACATAAAAAATTTATTTATGTTGAAAAATGTTGGGTTGAATTCTTAGCCACTGCAGCTTCGACACGAGCATGTAAGGGACAAAGAAGCTGGAAGGTTGTTGTGTCTAAATAGCATCCCGCTAGGAGTGCACATTTGGGAGCATGATAACAACGTTTGCATTCTTTGCAACCTAACGAAGCACCTTTACGTCGACAATAACAACAAAAGATCTGACGGGCTCGTTGTATTGCCTGTGCAATATTTAACAAAGTTCCATCATATGCCTCGAATACTTCTGGAGCCCATAAGGCGCAAAGACGATGCACAAAGTAGCCGCTGTTGCTCGAGAACGAGGAGCAAGAACTCGAAATAACAGAGTTGAAGGCAGCGAAACGTAGTGGTCCTATGAAAGGTCCTAAATCCAGGTCTTCTTCTCTTGAATTAGAAGCGGAATTGGCAACACTTTGAAGATCTTCGAAGTCGTTGTTGGGTGCCAAACAAAATGCACATATTGGTTGGTAATCTGAAGAGTTGGGGTTCTCCTGACCTTGAGTCCCAACGCAAGTCCCAGAGAGCATTTGTTTATATAGTAGCCAGCCAGGATAAAGAGATTTCATATAGGCAACTTGATTAGGATGTACGTCGGACCCCATTTCCATCGCAATTAGCTTATTGGCGTCTCGTCCGTTTCCATACTTCTCCCACGCTTGAAAGAATATCGCATTTTTGTTCTCATCATTCCACGGACCTCTGAATAGAGTAAATAGATTTCGTCTCTCTCTATATTCTGTTGACTGTAAAATACGTATGTATCTCCGAACGGCTTCGTGGACCTGTCCATTTTCTGAGCAAGATTCCAAAACTCGTTCCATTCGACGAATGTCTCGACTTGTCGCATAAAAACTTGGACTATGTGATGTTTTCTGGTCACGTTCTTCCACAAGTAAATGAATGAATGCAGTCAACATGTTCCAAAGAGGCAACTCGCAGAAAATTCCCCAACCTTGCAAAAACTTGCGTAGTTTCTCCATTTCTTCGTTTACTAAAAGAACAGAAGGAACTTTTCCAGAATATTCAGAAAATTCACCATATTCTTGTATTTCAGACCATTTTATGCTTTCCTGAGACAACTTATCTCTCGTCATTCTACGAAGAATTTCTTCATTGCGTAAGATTCTGTCCTTACGAGCAAGTTCATATGGGCAGGTTAGGTTCGACTTTTGAGACTCGTAATGACCCTTTTGGGTTTTCAAATTCCACTGAGGCTCAAGAATATTCCTTTCGATTCTTTTCCTATTGTCAAAATTCATTAAAGTTTCACGAGGAACGACAGCATCCTTTTCAAGGAGTTTGTTTAAAACTTCAAGTAAACAGGCCTTACTATAAACAGAGGCAAATTGTTTGTCACTAGAATGATGGCTTTGGTCTTTAGAATCATACTGAAAGAAGCTATGCAAGATAGGTAGGAATCTCACAATAGGATGAGATATATGACGACATTCTTTCGGTTGTCCTAAAGATGAAAATGCTGATTCTCTATCCTCTTGAATGGATATGCCTAAATCTTGCTCGTCTTCTTTCTCTTCCACTTCATTATCTAATTTCGCAATAGAGAACGATTCGTTTCTACATGAAGAGGCTTTTCTGGATGTTTCCTTTACTCGTTCATTTCTTCCATCATTTTTACTTCTTAGGACGTTGTACAACGTTCTGGTAAGCCTTCTTGGTCCGAGATGAAGATTTAAGACATCCTGTTCAGATGCACTATCGGTAATGCGTTCTTCAGTTTCCTGGTTACAATGATATCCTTCGATATTCCAACTTGTGAAATCCTTCGTATTCGATGTGTTTATTAAGAAATGCTTGTAAGACCTGATAGAAACTGGTGATCGAAAGTCTAGTCGGAAACTACTGTGAAAGGCAGGATTTCCCAAAATATGCGACAACAAATATTGACGACAAGTATCAAATAACTGACTGGAAACAATAGAGGAATTGCCAAGACCAAACTCCGAAACAGTTTTCAATAGGAAATCTTGAATTTTGTTGTGATCATATACAGCTCTCTCCTCTTGAGGAATAGATTCCATTACCGAATTCAACAACACTGGTAAAGCTTCGATAGGAATCCACGACCGAAGCTTCTTCTGACGTTTTCCCGTAGAGCTTGAATTGCGACTTTTTCTTGTTTCAGTGACTTGAATCATGTTTTGAGTAGTAAACTAGAGAATCAGTAGTTGACTACCTGTATCTAATGAACAACTTGCGCGTTTTTTTAGCTCTGGTTTATCGCGGTAACGAATACAATTCTTTCTCTTTCTTCGGATCTAGAAACTTGTTGTTAAAAAACAGACAGCTCTAAACTGTCGAAAGCTTTCACCTTGTCTTGAGACGAGGCTTCTCGAGGAACCTCAGGAGTGTCTGCAGCACATATCCGTTGAATGATACCTCTAGTCAAAGGTCCATAGAGAACATCTACGCAAAAATCCTTGTTCTGATCAAAACTCTCTGACCTATTATGAGTTTCTTTAGGATCCCAAATATCGGACTGCATTTGTATAGAAAAGCAGCCAAAAGATGGCTTTGGGCGATTGGAAAGCTCCAAAGATTTTGTGAGCTGAAGTGTGTGCTTTTGGATGTATCTTTCCTATGCGTCTTTGCACTTGGAACGTAAATGGTTTAGAATCCTTATTTAGAAAAGGCTACTTTGCAGACTTTGTATATCGGACGAGTCCAGGTAAAATTCTTAACTTCATTGAGCTTCAGTGATATTGAAGTGGTTAGATATCCTTTGTCTTCAAGAAACTAAAATTTCTAGGAGAAAATTGGCACAGTGGAGTATATCTACTAGAGATTGGAACTGCTTTCTTTCAATTTGTAAGACAAACGAAGGTTATTCTGGTGTTTCTACCTTTTGTCAATCCCATTGTCCACTCCTCAAGGCGGAGGAAGGAATCAGTGGCTTTCTCCCTGCAGAATGCCTCGCTTGGAATCCAAGTCGTTCTTGGTTTTGTAATCAGAGAGAAATTCCTATTTGGAGAGAAACCGCATACTCTGTGGGTTACCATTTTGAGACCACAGAGAACAGTGAACTGTTAACGAAACTAGACAAGGAAGGCCGCTGTGTAATAGTCGAATTTCCATTCTTTATTCTCTTTAATGTTTACGTACCTTTTGATAGTAGCGATGAAACCTTTGAATATAAGTATATTTTTATTGAAAGGTTATTGAAAAGAATCAAAATGGTGCTTGAAGGTGGAAAGAACGTTGTTGTCTGTGGCGACTTTAACTGTGCACGTGAAAGGATTGATCACTGTGATCCGGAAGGGATCTTCCAGAATAAGCCACGAGGCAGTTTATTTGAATCGGATTCTTGTCGACAACTTTTCAATGTGATTTGTAGTTCTGAGGGTCCTTTGGTGGATGTTTTTCGCTACTTCCATCCAGAAAGGTTGGATGCATATACTTGTTGGAACAATCAGACGGGTGCAAGAAAGACAAATTTTGGAACGAGAATCGACTACATATTGGCCAATAGAGCTTTTGTTGAGAACTTCATCACCAATTGTGACATTTTTAATGATATTTATGGTAGCGATCATTGTCCTGTTTATATTGAATTTCGTAGTATAGTTTCTTTATCAGCCGAGTCTTTACATGTTGAGCGTTTACCACCATTTTGTTGTCAACACTTTCCTGATCTACTTGGATCTCAGCAAAGTTTGAAGGATATGATGAAAATATCTATACATGATAAGTCTAACAAAATAGTGGAGATGCGACCTCACTTTGTGGAAGCCACAGCTTTCAATAGAACTTGTATTACCATGAAAAGTGACACATCAACATCAGAAGAGGGACATTCCCAAGAGGGCAAGTATGATGATACAATCCGACTACCAACAAAGAGGAATTTTGAAAAGTCAACATCTATCGAGATGGATACGTTTTCAAATAGAGAGTATTCTTCCACCGTGAGTGGCTCAGAAAATTGCTTTCATGTCACCAAGTATCAGAAAGCAAAGGAAGATTGGAGAAAACTTTTTCACAATCTTCAAAAAGTTCCTCTTTGTTCCGGGCATAACGAACCATGTTTACTGAGAACTGTTAAGAAGAAGGGTGCCAATCTCGGAAGAAAGTTTTATGTTTGTGGAAGGCCGATAGGTAAAGGAGTAGAGGGTCGTTGCAACTTTTTTTTGTGGTATGACAATCGAGACACTCGTAGTTGACCATTGATCGATGTAATTTTATTTCTTAACAAGTCTTTGTTGAGGCAGTTTGTTAAAATTGTGTGCCTGGTTGATTTCCATGTGTTAATAGAAGGCTATAGGAAAACTTTGGAACAAAATGCGGCATTTCTGAAAAGAGATGCAATCACATGAGAAACTCCGAGTCACAATTTACAAAATAAGATCGCAGAGCAACTTGATGATAACCAAATTTTGTGTTTCAACACTCATTACGACAGAGAATGAGAAAATAGTAAAGTGAATACAGTTACTTTAAATATCTTCAAAAATCCTTCCCATTTTTTGTTAGAATTCGTAGGTATGTTCCAAATGTAAGAAACAATCGACGAGTTTTCTTTTTTAATAAAACAAAAAATTCCAAATTAAAAAAACCCGCGTCTTTTGATGGGACATTCTCTTTAGAATGGTCAATTGGAAAGGCTTTGCAGCTCGAAGTGTGTTGGTTCGTAAATACAAATTCTACATTATTCTCATTTCATTATTCTCAATAACGGCGTCCTTTATTTGTCCCCCACTAGTGACACATAAGAGAAGTGAGAGTGACTACTCCAAATCTACTCAACGGCTTCTAAAAAGAGGGAGTTCTTGGAGTGCACAAAGAGCTCCTGATATCCTAGAACATTCTTCCGAGTTTGAGATTTCAACATATCAACCCTTCAAAAGAGATCCTAGAGTAGAAATTTTCGTACTTCCCTCTTCCAAAGGTAGCCTAGCCGCAGTGGAACCTTTATGCTATCACAAAGGTAACTGGATCCTCGTTGGAGACTCCCCAATCAACGTAAGACACTCTTCGCAAACACAGACGGTAGGCAAAAAAGCTTCTTTAGAAACATTGTTGCGAGAGTCTAAGCTGCCCAATGTTTCCTTCTATTCCAAACAATGGCTAGAACAGGAGTCCTTTAATGGCGCAGTAACTTGGTTTAAGAGACCTACAGTTTTTCAAGTGTTTGATAGGAGTTGTACAAATATCGCTCATTTCACAGGTCGTCTGATGCTTTACTTTCATTTTCTGGAAAATACCGACGTTTACTGTCCAACGAACTCGTTTACATCCATTTTCATTCGAGAATCAGAGCTAGTTCGAAATCTATTAACCAAATCTTATCAAAATCATCGAAAATGGCAAAAACATTTAATTGGAAGTGTTCTTTACGGTAGAGATTTCCCGGAGGATTTGTTTGACTATCCATCTAAATACACAGTTTCTTCCGAGTTGCATCAAATTGATAACGAAAAAAGAGAATTCTACGTAGAAGACTCTTCAGACTGTTTCCGAAAGGCGGATAAAACCATCTGCTTTGAAAAAGTTTTCCTTCTGGGACTACTTAAAGGCAAGTTTTTTTCATCTCCTACAGTACAAACAACTTCTATGGACAAATCGAGTGCTGGAAAAACAACTATTCCAGCAGTTCCAAAAGGTAAGTAGCAATGCTGTGTCCATTGAATACTTATTCTGCATCAGATGCTATAAACTTTAGAATAAAATGGTACGAATATCTGCACATGAAACCTCCAAGTGAATTGCAACGCAGTCTTATTTATATCAAACGGGAAGGGAGGCGTCGGTCGTTTTCTTACTCAAGTGAAGTTACTCTCAATCATTTTTTTGAGGACTTGACAAGGCAACATGGATATTCTTATTATTCGATTACGCCAGATCAACTTTTAGTTAAAGAAAATTTACAATTATTTTCTTCCACTTCCATTGTTATCAGTTTACATGGAGCACATTTAACTAATTGCATTTTTATGGCTCCATGTGCAGTTTTGATAGAAATCTTTCCACCGCGGTTTACTCACGACATGTATCGTGAAGGAGGCAATTCTGGACTCAAATATTTCTCATGGCAACTACGTAATGTCACCCCATTTCCTGAGTCTCCTTGTATGAATCCTGAAGCATGCAAAGTACTAGATGAGAAAAGGAAAGTTTTCTATCGTGATAGAGCAAATCTGAGTATTACTCAGGAAGATCTACAAGGAATAGGAAACATCATTGAAAAATCAATATCCTACATTGCAGGTGCTAAAAATCAGTTCAGGACATCATGTTTCCCACATTCTTCCTTCAAATCTTTATAAAACTTTAACTGAGTAACACTTGATCGAGCAAGGAGAGACAAAGCAAACTTTCATTACAAATTCGGTTCCTCATCTCTTCAGGTATGTTAAAGGAAAGGTCAGGCCTAGGACTCCTACTAGGAGCATAAAGTTCATCTACTATCCTACTGAGTAAGATTCTTACACCTTTTGCTCTACATTCCAAATTCTCTTTGCACTTTGCGACATTTTCCTGTCGTTTTAGTCTCCAGATGATAAATGCCAAGATATGAATGGCACTGGAAACTAAAGGCAAATCTTCCAAAAAACTCATACGGGGAGCGAGGAAATTGGCAAACAAGAAATCTGACAGCCAGCTCCACAACCTGTACTGATTCTCTGTAGCCTCGAAACAAGTCGAAGACGCTACAAGGGCTCTCGTTGCATCAATATCATCTTCCATTTTCAACATCGCCTCTTTCATTTCATGAAGCAATTGTGCTTTTATGCCTACCGTGGTCGACATCATGAGACAAAAATACACAACTTGCCACTTTATAAAAGGGTCTGGCAAACAATGAATACAGGTATTTATGACTTCATATGAAGCTCTGTTATGATAAGCTGTTTTGTCGAGATACTGCAAAAGAAGAGTAAATATCATCAAAAGTGAGGAATCGTGCACTGAAATATTCTCACTAAGAAATCTGTTAAATAAAAGCTGCCAAGTCAAATAACTACTCTCTTACCTGAGATGACAACGATACTTGGCTTTTTGCAAAAGTCGTAGCACTTGATTTCCTCTGAAACCAATCACAGTGTTTGAAACTGTTTCTTTACAGAGCCATAGGGCCATGACTTTGTGAGCGGACCACTTCGACTCGAACAAAGCTGCAATAGGTGCCAAATACAAGTCTAGCTTGCATTTGGAATCAAGAAAACAATCGTCTTCAAAAGGCGAAGACTTTAACGACAAGAATAAATAACAACCTGCGGAAAGAAATGAACATGGCTTCTCTTTGAATTCTTCAACCATTTCTGCTATATATCCTGTGGAAACCAAACTAGACTGAAGCTTGAAGATTTCTTGAAAGATTGTCTCTTCCGGGAGCATGCATAAGCTCAGGATCTGAGTACGACGACAAATGGATAATTCTCGTAACAAAGTTACAAGAGAAATACTATATTTCCATAATTCTTGTTGATTAAGGTTCTAAAAACAATGACGTTCAATACAACCTGCTTAGAACTGACTTGGGATGGTTACCTCTTTCCCTGCAGTGCCAAATATTGATACGTCTGTGAAGAAAATCGATACCCACTTGATGAGATCCAATATAACAAGTACTAGCTGACATCTAACTGTTGTGCTGACACGAAATCTATCGAGTTTGGGTTTCATGACGGAATCTTTCAGGAGATTAAGAACAGAAAAAGACAACATGCATACATTCATAAAGCTATTCTCTAAAAAATGACTACAATCTCTTTCTTCTTCATACAACAAATGGGGATCTGAACCAATGTCATTGGAAAGCTTATTGTTCCATGCAATATCAATCACCTTCAAGATGCTTTCAATATCCGAAGGAAATATAGCTTGACACTCTCGTAGAAAGTCAATACAGACTAGTAAAAAAATTGGAAAGACTCTCGAAAAAAAGTTTTTAGCAATATTTTGGAGGTTCACAACTTCGTCAAGAACAACTATGAAAAGTTCTTTGGGCTTGCCACGTGAGACGCAACAACGACAGAGAGAAAACACCTTCTCAGACAATTTGCTGGTTCTTGGCTGTGTTGCTAAAATTCTTAAACAAGGTCCCAGCAATTCGAGAGCAAATACTTCAGCTACGCCTGCAGAGATGTCGTTATTTATACACACTTTAAGAGCTTCAACAACTACAACAGACGATTCTTCAGGCCAAGTTTCTGTCTTTGGATCTTCCAAGATCTTCAAAAAATGTTTTGTACAACTCAAAAAGTCTTCTTCCGTAACAGCTTGTTTACGGAATCCATTCAAAGTTTCCAAGACTCGGGAGGACTCCATAAAACGCTTCAACAGTGACAATTCGTCATATTGTCTAAATTGTTCATTTTTACACAAGAGAGACTGTTGAGGTGGACACTTTATTATGGACCACCAGTATAGTGGTGAGGGCGAAGATAGGTTTCAAGGATCAGAGCAATCTGCTACAAACTCAGAGGCAAGTTTTTCGCAACGTTCTGTAGGGGAAAGTGTCGCGGGTCAACATTCACCTGAGAGTGAAGGAAGTGATGATGCACCCTCTGAGTTTCCGGAGAGAATTTCCTTGAGGCATTTGCTAACATTAGTGACTAATAATAACCCGAATGTTTTAAGGGCCTTTTTAGGAGGTGAAAGTCCCCAAAGCAACGAAGAACTCGTTCAGTATTTGAAGAGGAACGGTAGCATATCGTCAAAGAAGGTAGAACATGCTTTTCAAGTACTTCCAAGAGATTTGTTTGTGCCTGAGAACCAAAAAAGCCAAGCTTTTGACAATTATCCCCTGCGAGTCGAGGAACTTGGCTTCAATATTTCAGCTCCCGAGGTAAAGGACCTCTACTGTTGTTTTGAGAAAGTCCTAACAGAGTCTGAATAGATGTATGCTGTTGCACTTGAACACTTGAAGATTGAAGAAGGTGATAGAATATTGGATATTGGTTGTGGTTCTGGTCATCTAACTTGTTTGGTAAGAATTGCCTTTTGATAGAAAAGTAATGCTGAATCCTAGGAATCTTAGTTGGCTTTTATGGCTGGTGGTTCTGGTCTTGTACGTGGTATTGAGCTATCTCGCGAGATTGCAGAACATTGCAGAAAGAATGTTGAGCTTGCAAGGTTTTCCCGTCCTGAGTTTGCACAGAACGCGGCAGAAATAGAAATCATAGTGTCGAATGTGTTCTTTCTTGAGGAAGAAATCCACACTAACGCATATAATCGAGTATATTGTGGTGCGACGTGTCCAGTAGCCTATTTAAATGATATTGTAAAGTTGTTGCAGCCAGGAGGCCTAATGATCTGTCCCATCGGAGATAAGCTTTATGTAATAAAGAGGAAGGAGAGCTCAACAGATTCTGTCCAATATAGTAAAGAAGCGGTAGCAGATGTTCGCTTTGGAAATCTAGTGATTCCTTCCAAATACGACATCCTTCGAGAGCGATATCGAAAGAGAATGTCCTCAAGATTTCAGTTGCAGCAACCAATTTCAAGTTTTGAATCTGCTTTAGGCTTCCAAGATGTTGAAAGTTTGTTCATGTCTTCTGAACGTAGCGACATCTCATTGCTGGTTCTAGATGATTCAAATAGCTGCAACGAAACAATTGAAATACCATCACATAAGTTTGTCTTATCTGCTAGGAGTGGACATTTCCGTGCACTTTTTCAGTCTCAGATGAAAGATTCGAAAAACACGACCGTCCATATTCCCACAGAGTTTCCGTGGAGTGTTTTTAGGGAATGTTTGCGATATATTTACACGGATAAGGTAGTATTTCAATAGATTGATTTATGGCTTTCTACTGCCTTTTTGCTTCCTAGGCATACATTGATAACAACAACTGTATTCAAGCTTTGGAATGTTCGCGTTTTTATGATATACCAGAAGGCTTTAGTTATCTTTGTGAAGAACAGCTAAGGAAGCGTGCTTTGGCAGCTCCTAATGACGTGGCTTATGTACTGGCTATTGCTCATCACTATGCGTGTAAGAACCTCAAGACTTATCTGGCAAGTCATATTCTTCGTAACTTCAACTCTATTAAGATGACAGACAGTTGGAAAGAGATAGACCCTGAATTGGTGGACTTTGTCTTGGAAGAAGCGTATGACACGTATACTTATTTGACTAGCTTATTTGACTTGTAAATTTTGTAGAGAATGGCTTGTCTGTTTATGACCATACGAAGTGTTCAATGTTCCCTCATGAACTCCTTTGAATTCCAAAATTCTAACTGTTGCCGTATGCGATTGGGCGCAGTTCCACCAAAGATATCCCTGGATGAAACACTTTTCTTCGGATCCCAAAGTTCCAAACAAGTCTCCTAAAAAAATATTGTCAATTGCGGAATGACAAAAAAATGTGCAGCTCACATCTGCCTCAGGAATACATGACTTTAGTTCTTCGAAAGAACATTGGTTCAACGGAATGTTGCGTTCCCTACAATAACCAACCAATTTTCCAACCCGATGATGTGCAAGACGAAATGGAACATTCCTTCTCACAAGCCACTCAGCCAAATCGGTTGCCATTAATGCAGGATCACTGGCTGCAGCAAGCATCCTTTCACAGCAAAATTAGTAATTTCCTAAATATAAGACCTAAACTTACTTGGATTGGTTAGCAGTGATGGAAGAAATCATTGGAGCCACAACTGCTAATACTCCCTTTATAACGTCGATAGAATTCATCAAAGGTATCTTATCTTCTTGAATATCGCGATTATAACACAGAGGAAGTCCTTTCATGACGACTAAAAGTGAGACTAGACTTCCGATTATCTGTCCAGATCTTCCTCTTGCCAATTCCAAGATGTCAGGGTTCTTCTTTTGAGGCATTAGACTACTGCCTGTACAAAACTGGTCTCCTAAAATTATTGTTCAAGTTAATTTACATATATATATATTCATCTTTGCATGAGTATTGAAGATACTTCAACTAACCAATTTCAATAAATGACACTTCCTGTGAGAACCAAAATATAACATCCTCTGAGAATCTCGAAATGTGCATAGACATGATACCGATGCACGACAAAAACTCCAATATAAAGTCTCTGTCACTCACGGCGTCCATACTGTTTCTAGAAATATCATCAAAGCCCAAAATCTTGGCAACATATTCTCTGTCTAAAGGCAAAGTAGTTCCAGCGAGGGCAGCCGAACCAAGCGGCAAAATATTGAGTCTCTTCTTACAATCGGAAAGTCTCTCTTTGTCTCTTTCAAACATTTCAACATACGCCAAAAGATGATGAGCAAAAATGACAGGTTGGGCATGTTGCAAGTGAGTATATCCTGGAAATATAGTTTCCGTATGTTCGGCAGAAAGCTTTACCAGTTCTTTCTGTACCCCTTCCACCAACAAACTTATTTGGTCAATCTCCTCTCTTACGAATAAACGAATGTCGGTAGCAATTTGGTCATTTCGACTTCTTCCAGAATGTAACCGAGCACCAGCTTCTCCGATCAAATCAGTAAGAGCCTTCTCAATGTTCATATGGATATCTTCTAATTTTGTTGAGAACTCAAAGCTTCCTTCATCTATGCGTTTTCTAATATTCTCCAGTCCTTCCTCTATCTGTTCAACTTCTTCTTTGGGAACGATCCCTTGCTTTCCCAACATCCTGGCGTGTGCTATGCTAGCAGCTATGTCATGACGATAAAGTCTCCAGTCGAATGATACTGACTCTGAAAATTTTGTAAGCTAAAAAAACAGTTTATTAAATCTTCATAAGGAAGTTTCTACCTACCAACTCATGTGGCTCTGCTGTAAATCGACCACTCCACATAGCCAAAGTCAACTTTTTGTAATTTCCGTTGTGACGACGAAATGAAAAGGGTCTGGCGAGGTTTTTTGCCCGCTTGCAACTTGGTAAAAATAGTGTTTCCCGACGGCTCCACCATTACTTCAAAGATGGCGTGGTTATCTCTAGATCCAAAGAAAAAAGTCACTCTATTTATTGATCCCACAGATACGGCAAAGTTGAGAAAGAAGAAAAAAGTTGAAACCCAAAGTCAGGCAAACTCTAGTTCCGTTCGTGGATAATTTTCTGTTGATATTCTGTGTTATTAGTTTTATCGAACAGGAGCACTCTTGGAGGACAGTAGAGTCATTCAGTTGAAAACTTCTGCAGACTTTGGTGGGACTGCCAATTGGCGCCTTCGTACAACATAGACATAAAATACTTAATTTTTTCCGTTTGGACTTTTCCTTGGAGTGCTTCCTCTGAGATAAAACCTCAACCCATTGGAGTATGCTTCTTGTCCTAATAGTTGTTCATCAGGTCCAAAGTCCGTGTCCCAGTCTTCCTCTAGAACTTCGTCGTCTAGACTGGTTTCAGTCCTTTCATGGTTGCTTTCCTCATTTTCTTCTTCTTGTTGACTTGTTTTCTCTTGTGTAATGCTCTCACTAAGAACTATCGGACGACCAACGATGTTGGCACCTTGAAGACTTTGTAAGGCTGTCGAGGCTCCTGTGAGATTCATTCTAATAAACGCAAAACCTCGATGGACTTTTGAATGGTTTCGGGGAATGCGTACGTCAAAAACCTGGCCACAGGATGAGAAAACCCTGAATAGATCTTTCTCCGAAGCCTTGTAACTCAAGTTACCCACAAAAAGAACTTTTTCTCCTTCTCTTTTTCGGCTTTGTGCTGCTTTTTTTTTCAAGTCTTCGCCTTGTAAAGCTTCTGTACTATCCGCGTCTTGAAGCGAGCTCAAAACTTTCGAGTCCTTCTCAACTTGCCACTTCCCAAAAGAACCGTTTTCCTTGATTTGTTCTTCACGTTCAAGGAGAAGAGAGTTTACGTAAACAGGATCTATTTCCAGTAAATCGTCTTCTGTCGCTAGCCATTCATGCAAACAATCTCCACATCTGACCGCCCTTTGTGACTCCAGTTCTTCGACTTGAACAGAATATATAGTTCCACATTCGGGACATTGAATGAAAGTTTCAGTCATCATATTTGTTTTACGATAGTGTTGCGAGTTGTTGTAAAGAATCCCCGGGAAGTTATTCTCTTTCCTTCCAGTGTGAACGAGACCATTTTTCCAGTGACATACTCTAGAATAGAACAAGTTATAAAATCCTACCCCAAGAAACTTTTGCTTCCTTCTGAATATACTTTCTTTGGTTTTCTTGTGGGAGAAACTCCAAGAGTCAACAAAGCAAGTCGCAGGCAAGTGACGATGCAAGTGTATTGAACTCCAATAATGATGATAGCAGGACATGATGATACAAAAAGGGAAATGGGATTTTAGGGTTTCTATTCGATTCCGTTTGATATGACAAACCCTTATTAATGACTATCATTTGAAGGGAAAGAAATAGTTTTTGTTCCTGATATTTGTTACTTATTAAACACTCTTCAAAGAATCCATTCTTCTTTTAAAACAAACTTTTGACTCTCGAGTTTGTACATCATCAACATATGACAATGGTTTGGAAGACTTGAGAAATTTTACGTCATCCAACGGCCATTAAGTGGATTTTCTTATATCGAACGACGGAAAATTGAACATGCGTAGACCTACAGATAACGGTATTCCTGCAACACTTGACACTGAAAACAGGCCCAAAAATAGAATTCAAGTGTCAAGGGAAGCCAAATCTGTCAGCTTCTTTGTAAACCTTACGAAGAAATTTTTACAAGCTGAAGATGAAGTGGAGTTGAGTGGTTTGGGTTTGGGTGAGTAAGGTTGACGTCTTACAGATATGTATTAACTTCGCGCAAACAGCTGTCACCCCCGCCGTAACAGTCGCAGAAATTCTGAAAAACAGAGAATACGTGGTTATCAAAAGTAGGTCTTAGTACACCACCCGCATTGAGCAGTGAAAGTGAATAACTGTGAATAGAAATACGTACCTCGTTGGAGGAGAGACCTGGTGAACGTCGTTGGGCTATTCCAAAGGCTCGCATTCAGATTTGGGTTGCAAAGTCGGACAAATTTCACCAGCTTATCGCCAGAGAACAGGAAGCTTTGCAGTAAGTAACTTTTATACACTCGTCTTTATGATCATATATTACCGAAAAGGAGCCAAACTGTCGTTTAAGTTCCTGTGTTTGTGACGTTTTTTGAACTTTGCCTTTACATAAAGTTGCGTAGTTTATCCGGTTGAATTGTCCAATATTGTTTTATTTCCTTTGGCAAGATTCTCTCTTGCTTAACAACTCAATGCACGATAAGTAACCAAGTTGCTACTACGTACCCTTTATTTGAAGCACCTCTGCAAGTAACTTGATATAGTCTGCTCTCATTACATATTCTACCAGAAAAAATTGTCACAACTACAAGAAAAGTTTCACCATTGAGCGAATATAAAAGAGAACAGCCTCGAAAAGATACTTTGATTATTCATTGTTATTATTATTATTATCACAACTAAAAGAAAGGGGTTTAAGAAGTGGATCGAGCGTCAACTCATTTCTTATCCAGAAACTCTTCAAAAGAATGTTGAACCTCTTGGGCTTCTTGAAGAACGATTCAAAGGAGAAGATGATCCTTCTAATATTCTTGATAGCTGTCTTAGATAAACAAACCTTTCCTTGGGAGATATCTGAAATCCTTCCTTTGAAAAGTGACTAAATGCTCCAGGATATGCAAGATAAGATAAAAGAAGAACATGTGCAGCATATGGTGATGCTCGACCAGTCAATTCCAAATGAATATCTTCTGGCAATAGATTCAAGTCATTCACATTACTTGTATTCGAAAATAAAGTTCGAGCCGACAAGTTGTATATCATTAAGGGGATCTGAGAACCTACTGAAGGTTTTTCAAATGAAATAAAATGGGCCTGTGACACATTGAAGTCAAAACCGAGAACTCTCACTGAAATACTACCCGAGGATATCTTTGAAACTCTACCAAACGCAAGACGCAAAGATTTCTTGGAATCGGAGTCTGAACCAGGATATAAGAGCAACTGGCAGCGGTCTGCCAAGGATTTTGGAAAAGTAACCAGACCTGAATAGTCTACTTCCGGTTCAGCAAATTCATTCTCCATCCTGATAAGAGGCACATAGATGGTGCTTCCAACGAGGGAGTTTCCGGGAATCTCTTCGATAGTCAAAGGAGTTTCACCCTTTAAACCAAAGTCTACGGTTCTCACTCGATCCGGTCCCAACAAGTCATAGTTGGAACCAACAATATTACCCTTTATTACAGCGCCTTCGTGGATAGGCTTGCAAAAGGCACTCTTCTTAAACAAGGAAAGAAACGAGTCGGGTTTGGCCTCATTTTCTGTATCAACACTAGAAATACTAAGAGTTTCTTCTACTGGAGGCTTCTCTGGCTTTGCGAAAATTTTCTTTCTCAACTTTGGTTTCATCCACGTCGCAAAACTGCGTCTAGCCATAAGCGTTGACCTACAAAACATGACAGAATTATTGAAGAGAATAAAGGTCAATTATAGTTGATGCATTTGACTCGCATGAAAGAAAAGAAACAAAAAGATGATCGTTTTAGAAGTAAGTGTTTAACATTTTTGCTTTATTTTTTGACAGAAATATTGTTTCGTTTAGTAGACCAACCGAATATCGTTCTCCTCTCTCAAAAAAATCTTGCAGTACCTCTCATCTTCTTGTATAAAAATTTTAAACGCCAGTGTTCAGTATTTCAAAATGGTTTCTTAGAAAGTTCTAACAAATCCCTTTGTTCTCTGTTTGTTATTCTTATCAGTCTTTTCAATCAATAGATATTGTTTCCTATCGTTTGAAGGGTAAACTACTCTTCTTCAAATGGAAACGAAATTTCGTCTTGTCGTCATTGGTGGATATGGAGGTAAGTGAGGTAATGCGATAGCGGTTATTTGTTTTATCATAGTATTTAGAGACAAATTCCTATCTCTGAACTGACAAAGGAGCAACTTCAGATTTTGTATGATAGAATGGAACAAGAACTGGAACATTTGAGGAATAGTCTACGCACTCTCAACGTGGCAGTTAGCCGTTTACAACGCAGTCTGCAATGTTTAGACTCTCTTTCTTACAAATCTGAAGGTTCTCAAGTGATGGTCCCACTTACCAGTTCCCTTTATGTCCCCGGAAGTTTGAAGGATACAAAGAACGTTCTTGTTGACGTTGGAACAGGCTATTATGTCAAAAGCTCACTGGAAAAGGCGGAAGATTACCTCAAAAGGCGATTGTCATCGGTAAAAAAGGAAGTTGAGAAACTACAGCAGTTACTATCAAGTAAACAGGAGCAACACGAGTATGTATCAGTGGCACTTCGAGAGAAACTTGTTCAAGCGACGAGTTAAAGTCAAAAGTTTTCGCAAAGCAGCTTCCGAGCTACATTCATAAATCAATTGATTGTTTAGGAAAATTTTTGTTCATTGTTCTCAGTAACTATTCAAAAAATTTCTCCGAATTTCACTCGTTACAAATACTGTAAAGTCAATCTTCACAGTTTGCAATACACTATGAGATGCCAAAGAGTGGATAACAACAAGTGAAAACCCTAGTCTTTTGACAATTATTTCCCAATGAATCAGAATACTAAGACTGAATGAAAAAATTCAAAACAAGCAATGATTGATTTGGTTTTGTATTTGAATGACTGCTTCTCTTACATAAAAGTATCTATTGACAAACAATTCAATTTCTAGTGGAGAGTTGTAATCACTTGAGCTTATGTTCATGAAATGTATAGTCGAAGCTTTCTTCCGTTGAAGAAATACAACAAGAAATCAATCCTATTCATCCTATTCAAATAGGGCATTGCCGGGTGGTTGGTTGGTCGTTAGAACCTATCATGTTTGCAGCAGTAGAGAGAATGTCACGCGTGCTTGGGTGTACTTTTACAAGGTCTATAATACAAGAAGCTCTTTTAAGAGCTAATTTGGACGAAAATGTTGCCATAAATTTGCTGTTGGATAATCAAGTTGAAGTTGCCACGTCTACCCAAGTCGATTCCTTGAAAGAAGTTGGCATGAAGTCTTCTTTAGACTTTGAATATTCCCAAAACCTCAACTCTTACCCAGAGAATTCCAACCGTGAGTTTTTGGTATCAGATAGTGATAGTTCAGATGACGAAGTCGTTATTGTTGACGCTTGGCCAAAGAGGTTGGGAGAATTAACTATAAACGGGTTTCTTACCATAAATTGCAATACCACGCTTTCTATTGGTAGTTTCGTTAGCTTTGGAGCAAAGTTACCTGTACTTGGAAGCTTCTCAACGGGTAATGGAAAATTACTTCATCTCCACGATAAAGGAAGAGCTATTGTACGTATTTATTTTAGAGATTTGGAAATTGGACGCGTCTTGGGCGAGATTTCTAGTTATTTGGCTCCTTTACTTGCTGCAGGGTTTATTCGTGTTTGTGGACGCGTTTTAAGCTTGCCAACTTCTTTAAGACGAAATGAACATCTGATGATACGGACTTCTATATATGTCCATCGGGCGGCTTTTGAAGACCATCAAACAAAAGAGAGTGCAGATTTACACCAATGTCTTATTGAGCTATTGTTTACATTAAGACTTTACTCATTGGAAGGGTCTCTTGGTTTGAATGTTTCCAATCACCCCAAACTTGAGACCCTCACGTCATCTTCTCGTCATAGGAAAGGATGGATAACTCAGTTACGACCGTATCAGGAATTTGCTGTGGTGAGTTGCTTTTAGTTGATATGTAGTTAGAATTAGTAATATCGCATATTAGAAGTGGATGATGAATAGAGAGAGTTCAGATTCACAGCAAGCTTTTTCGGACCCTATGTGGGAACAAGTTGAAACTGGAGAAGGTTTTAGTTTCTTTATGAATAGAACGCTTTCACGTGTTTCTCTTACCAAACCAACTTCCGATTCCATAGTTCGTGGTGGCATTCTTGCTGATGAAATGGGTTTAGGAAAAACTGTGGAATCTTTAGCTTTGATCGCTGAAAGTTCACCTATCGATGAGGAACGGAGAAGGTATCATATTCCGTCTGTTTTATGAATACTAACGATACTTAGGCAAGGAATAAATGGAACACTGATTGTAGTGCCATTGAGTCTTTTGAATCAGTGGTTGGAGGAACTATATACTCACATGGAAGAGAACACTTTTGAAATTTTAACCTTTTATGGATCTACAAAAAGCCAATTTCAGTGCAATATTGTAAAGTATGACATCGTACTAACAACATACGGGACTCTTTGTGCTGAATTTAGAGAGAAAAAGAGATTCACAAGTCCTCTGTATACGTAAGATGGCTAAAGTCTAATTTCTTCTTGCTAAGAATGTTTTTACTAGCTGTGAATGGTATCGAGTCATTCTTGACGAAGCGCATATTATCAAAGATCGAAATACTCAAACAGCTAAAGCTTGTTTTGCTTTGAATTCAGAACGTCGTTGGCTTCTGACAGGAACTCCTATTCAAAATTCGTTGGATGACTTTTTTTCATTTGTTCATTTCTTAAAGGTATTAAGAATAAGATTTCATTCAACATTCTTAAATTTCGTAGGTATATCCTTATGCAGAATACAAGTTCTGGGTTCGACATATTTTGAAGCCACATTCTTACAAACCAAACAGTTTGGAACGTAAAAGGGCAGAATATGCCATTCATTCTCTTATTCATGTGGGTTGTTTTTATTTTTATTTTCAAAGGATTGAAAATTTTTTTATTAGTCTTTTCTTCTTCGGCGAACGAAAAGAACACCTGGAGAGGATGGAATGCCTATAGTGTCACTTCCCGAACGCAGAGTGGAAATTATGCGACTAGAGCCTTTTGAGGAAGAGAGGAATATATATTTATCTCTTTATGCACATTCCAAGTCAACCTTTGAGATGCTTGTATCAGGTAAGAAACTTTATAGTTATTGAAACTGAGTTTATTTCGAATATTATAGAGAATCGCCTTTTGGCAAATTTTGCAACAGTACTCGAACTTGTATTACGATTGAGACAGTGTTGTGATCATCCAGATCTTGTATTAAACTCCTCGACTGTACGTTTAGTGGACTTGAGCAGTGCAGATAAATTTGCAGATACGATACAGCGCATTTTCTTTCATTCAGACAATGCAAATTCATCTCAAAGCTCAGAATATCTTTCTACAGTTGTTGAACGTCTCAAAGAAACATTCTCAAAGGGAGATAATTTAGAGTGTCCTATTTGTTTGGATATGGTTGATGACGGTGTGATGTTTTGTTCTTGTGGTCATGTAACTTGCAAGGAATGTGTTCTTGCAGTAAGTTTATTTCTTTTGTAGTCTCAAATGCGCTCACAAAAGTTCAGATGTTGCAACGAAGAAATACTATTCCTTGTCCTTTGTGTCGTGTTCCCGTGACAAAAAATGTTATTATTCCTTTGCCAATGAAGAACAGTTCATCCACAGATGTTCACCAAGATCTTTGTGCCTGGCAAAGAAGCTCCAAATTGGTGGCTTTAGTGAAGGAATTGAAAGCGATTGAACGTTGTCGAATAGGACTTGGTTACTATGAAGGACTCACAACTGTTGGAAAAACAGTTGTATTTTCTCAATGGACAAGATGTTTGGATATCGTAGAAGCAGCATTACGAGATAATGGTCTGCTTTATATGCGACTGGATGGAAAGTTAAGTTCCCAGGAAAGGTCAAAGGTTTTAGCTAGCTTTCGATCGGAGCCCTCAGACGCCATAAAGTGTGCGAATATTTTGCTTGTTTCTCTGAAAGCTGGTGGTGTTGGTTTGAATCTTACCGCCGCAAGTCAGGTATTTCTTATAGATCCCTGGTGGAATCCTGCAGTAAGTTAGAGCATGAAGATATTGTAACAATATATATTTGATATATACAATTAGGTTGAAGAACAAGCTATTGATAGAGTCCATAGGATTGGACAGACTAGAACTGTGATAGTAAAAAGACTTATCATAGCTCAGACCATTGAAGAAAATCTACTACTAGTCCAAGAGAGAAAGAAACTGATTGCCGATTCTATGTTGGGATCGACCGGTTCTACTAAAGATAGAAAACAAATAACGGTTGAAGACCTCACTTTACTTTTTAAAAACTAGCCTCAGTACTATTTGGAATGGAATCACTATGTATACCTTTGAAATTGATTTTTGAAGCAGCTAAACTTGCATATATGACTATAATCTTGGCAAGATGAAACTAACTTTTGGCAGTGTGGTATTGTTGACAATGTTAATATCGTTATTTTTTAATTCTCACGAGGAGACTTGAGTACTTGTCGCAACATGTAATATATGCTCCGTTCACTTTTCAATCCCCGATTGAAGAGAGTCATTTGGTTTTTCCTCATGTATTCATTTTTATGCTTTTTCTGCTGATGGGTTGGAAGGAGTCTACGAATGTGATAGTATGGAGTATGAACCATTCGGAGGCCGTTTATTTTATATATATATATATATATATATAAGAGAGAGAGAGAGAGAGAGAGTTTTAACAAGAATTTTTGGATAGGACAACTATCCCGGTCCTTTTTCGTGTCATACCTAGTTTTATCAGATTTTTTTGAATAGAGCCGCAGATGTCCTATGAATAATGAGTTTTGGATATGCAAACTCCTGGTTCTTGATATTGTTATCAAAATGAAATCAAAGTATCATATAAGGATTATAAAGTCTCTATTTTGATGAGCTTACACCATTGAATAATAATATTCAGAATAGAAAGGCTAAATGATGGATTGTTTCATTTTTTATCCCAACTTGATATCTTTTGAACAGCTTTCTAAAATGAGAAAAACATAGCACTACTAACATCCTTTTAATGCTGTACTCTAAAAACAGAGTCAGTAAGCTCAAACATACAATGAAAAATGATGTTTTCTTGGTAAGGGTTTCTTAAGGGAATGAATGGGGTAGAGTTGGATGCATGTCACTTGAACCAACATGGTTAATATTGAAGGTTCTTCTGTACAAGGACATACAACTTTTGTGCTCTATGTAAACATAGTCACTTGTGTAAGTTCTTTTGCTTTTTGGTTACGTTTCAACGAAACCACGGCTAGGCATTTCTCGGGTCCATTTTTTATTTCATCCGTCAGAGGAAGAAGCCCTTAACAGCATCTGAACAATCTCTGCTGCGAGAGTTTCCTTCCGTAAGATCTCTTTCGGACTTTACTCCGCTTGACTCAGTAAGTCGAACTATACCAGCACACCTTTCATTCTTATTTGTGTCCATAGTATGTTCCATCTCCTCCTCCAGCAAGTTGGAACGGCCTTTGGAACTTCCTTACGAGCGATTTCTCGTTGCTTTCAAAAGATGCAAGAGTTTATTTGCTGTTCCAGAGACTTTGCATCATCTTAATTCTATTTCACGGAAGTCTCTGCTATCTTCTACTGTTACCCTGTTACTTTTGGATATCCAGAACTAGCTCAGTGACCGCTGTCCTCTCAGAAATTGCGTTTCTTGATAACTCAATGCTAAACCTTTTGCTGATATTGATTGTTCTTGCTTTTTCTGTGTATGTAATGTACATTTTCATTTGTATTTCAGTAGCAGGAAGAGTGATAGACTACGAGTCACAGACTTTTACTTGGACGGAAGCGCCACATCGACAACAACTTGTATGTTCGTATCTTTCGGAGCAAATGTTTGGATTCTCTCCCAGTAAGCGCTCGGAACAACAGTGTCCAAGAATGCTGTTGTTATCCAACGTATCGCGAAATATCACGGATAGATCAGAAATTTTTGAATTACTTGACACTCTTTACCCGTCAGAAATCGCCCATGTAGAGATTCTGTATCGTCGAAGAGCTTGTAGGAGTAAGCTTATCAGAATGTTGCATAGAGCACAAAGAAGAGAATATTTTTATATCCAACTTTTCAACTGCTGCTCTGATGACTCTTTATTGAACGGTACTCGAGAAATTTTGGACTCTCTTGGTTGGAAGAAGAACTTGCTAAACTATTCTTTTGGAAAGCTTTTATTGAGATGGTCATTGATAAGTTGTCAAAGAGAAGTTAGGAAAATTGAGCAACAGTTGGAAGTTCCTCATTCACATTTTGCTTCAGATTCTTCGGGCTGTGCATTTGTTTTATTTCATTCGCAAAGAACAGCATTTCTTTGTCTGCAAGATTTTCCAATAAGAAAACTCAAGGTTTCTAGGTCTTCTATGCAATCTTTTGTTCGACGGCCACAGTCTGATAAGGAAGCACTCCTAGTTTCTTTAGCGCTTTCCCGCTTAGGAGAGAATGTTCAAGCAGACATTGCTCCCAACCCTCGAGATATTATTTGGAACAATGTTGGGATTCCTGCAAGTGAACGGTTTTGGCGTGAGGTGATTCTAAATAGCGTGACTGGCTTCTTCCTTTTATTATTTACTTCACCCTTTACTATTTTGTCCACTCTTAGAATTATTGTTTTTTATGCTGCAGAAAGAACTCCGTTTCTAGGAATAGAGGGGCTTGATGTATTTACGTCTAACACTGTCTCCGAACTCGCGGAGAAAATTTCACGCAGCTCAATTATCGGACCTTTTGTAATAGATTATGCCCCAGTTTTTTTACTTTCTTGTATCAATGCTTTGATGCCTACATTTTTTAGACGGGAGTCTGCCTTGGAAGGCTATCTTAGCAGATCAGAAGAAGAGCAGTCCATTTTTCGGAAACTGTTTCTCTATTATTTATTTAATACAGTCAGTATGCTTATTTTAGCGTTCCGTATTCTTAGGCGGTTTAGGTACTATTGCCCTTGTTGGCTTTAAATACTGCAGCAGAGATTTTGGAGCAGTTGCTTTCCAGAAGTGAATCTTCGTGGAATCCGAAGGATTTTATTGCATCTATTTCAGAACGTGTGTTTACTGGGAGCAATTCGTACTTCTATTTGAATTTTATTATTCAACTTACTTTTACGAGTAACTCTTTGAGTCTTTCTCGACTCTTTCCTACACTGTTCTCTTTCTTTCGTAATGTTTTTTCGTTCAACCCTTTGGAACTAACCGAGTGCAAATGCAACGAGTTGTTTGACTTTCCACTACATTACGCAACTACTCTGAAAATACTGGCAATATATCTATGTCTGGGGTTGGTCGTTCCAATCTTATGGCCGGTGACTTTGCTGTTTTTTATTGCAAAACACTTAACAGACGCTTATAATCTGAACTTTGTAAGTTAACTGTTGTACAAGTATTCCCTCGTCTTTGAACATTTTTCAGGTTCATCCTCGCAGTGCAATCGACGGCAGACTGCCGCGTTCTGTTGTTCGACGTCTATTGTTTTGCACAATTCTTTCGCACTTGCTGCTATGTGGACGTTTCTTGTTGACTGGCTCCATAACAGCCGCAACAGTGTTGATTGTCATTTCTTTCACTTGTATATTAGTTTGCACGAAATTTGCAACAAAGTTGGGTCCTCCTCTTTTGAAGCGTATACTTTATTCGTATTCTGGTGAGGTGAATACGCAAAGCTCAACGTTCGACACTTTGTGGTCACTTTTTCTACATCCTTTTAAAGTAGTAGTTGTAGGATTACGAGATTCTTCGGAGGATTTGACGCTTTTGCCTGAAAATTACAGTGACGGAAATGAACGTAGCCATGTTTATACTTTTCGAAACGTTTACAGTAGCTACGATACTTTTAGCTAATGTATAAGAAAATAGTCCCATAAAACGTACAGCTTTCGAATTACTTTCAACATGCTTGATCTTCCATGTGAAAGTAATACAAAATGCTTTATTCCCAAAAAATGTCGAGTTGCTCGTGACCGTAGTATGAACAAACGAATCAGGTTGTTCAATTGACTTTTCATGTCGCTTCAGCACTCAAGAAAGAGTCTTTTCGTTCCTGAGAAAACACAGGATATTTCTCTTTATCAAAATTTTTGACTGCAACGCTGGTACTGACATCACTGAAAACCTCGTCGCCATCCTACATTTTGAAATTGTCAACAAAACTCATTTCAAGGTAATACACACTCACTCCAATCAACTCAAAAATACGCTTACGGACACGATGATGTGACGTGTGGTTTTCAAGTGTTATGAGCTCATTCCAATATTTGCCATGTTTCATCATAAGAGCGTCATCACCCTTATCATCAACTCTGTTCCAGGCTTGTATTAAATGTTGAAATTTTTCGTGGACTAAAGTAACCAAGTAAAGACGAATTGCACTGGAACAGTGCTTTGTGCAACCCTCGGTTGGTTCGTAACCCTGTAACCAATCAACGCCCATTGTAGCAACAAGTTGCATACATTTTTCTGTCGTTAGTTTCATCTAAACGAACTAAGAATCTATCAAAGACCAACAAAAACTCTTACTTCTTCTAGTACATTTGATGATTTCCTCCTTTGACTCTTGAACGATAGAATACAGGATGGATCCAAAAGCAAAAGAGGAACTGTACAGAATACGCAAAATAACCAACATTCCTCGTTTGAGATAATTTCATCGAGAAGTGTACGAACGAAAGCAAATAGTTGTGTCGAAGACAGTAACGTAAAAACCCCTGCAAAACGCGAACGAAGACGAGTATCGGGGCCCTTCTCAATAAGACAGTTCCTTCAAGACCATAAGATTTACACGTTAAAAAGTTGCAAACTAACCAATCTGACTCCATCGTCACTTTCCAAAAATTCCAAGCGTAGTGTAGGCCCTCCATAAGCCTCGAACCTATCATATCTTGTTGACTCTGAGAGATAAATTTCAAGGTGGTGAAAACCCGTTCTCGAACATCATGTTGACCATCGTCTTCAAAGATGAAACAAAAAAGGGATGAAAGCACTTCAATGGGAACCACAATACTAAAATGTAACTTCAGAAAAAGAACTTGCAAAAAACATTTGAAATAAAACACACCCGGACCACACAGACTGGCAAATGATGCTGCAAACATGTCTCCGAATTGTGGCATTCCGAGAGAAGACCAAATGATCAAAGACTTTAAGAAGATGCTGTACAAGGACAGAACCTGAATCTACAAACGAATGCTCCACATTTCTCAAAAATTCCACACTGGCTCCTGTATTATAACTGTGACTTTCGTTAGCATTGCTTTGAAGATCCTTTATACTTTCAGAGAGAATATTCTGTAAGTTGAATAACAAGGATAGTTTTTGATTTTCCGCAACGATACTGGATTGCAGTATCAAAGTAATAGACTCTATGAGAGAAGACATATAAGAACAGTCAAACTTTGAATAAATAAGAGCGGCCTCCATCGCCGTAGAAAACCAAGTTTCATCAAAAGAAATGTCACTCTGGAGACGACATTTCAAAAAATCAAAAATTTTGTCAAAAAACCAAAATAATGCTGTTCTTATAGACTCATGAATACTCTTCGATGTGGCATAAGCACTTAGCGATGCGATTCGGACAAAAATGGTAGAAACGACTTTCCAAGTGTTTTCCTGAGCGTTAGATGTGATAGGTATAGCCTGCCAATCAAATGTCTGTCTTTTTGCAACAGCTAAGAGCTCGTGTAACAACTCTTCAACTTCCATCTGAAAGGTCGGAATTCTACATAGTTTGCGAAGACTCTACAAAATTTTAAACTTGTTTGAACTGTTGAAGACGGAAACCTATACCTTCATAACTGCATTTCCAAGAACAGGACAGAGGTTGCAAGTGAGAATTTGTTCTACGTAACAAAAGAATTTCCTTGCTCCCTCAAGACCTGCTGGTGCTGATTCATATAATGAACTCAGCAAGCAGATAATATTGGAAACGACATGAACTCCGATATCTCTTGAATTCAAACAAAACTCGAGACAGGACAAAAGGTAGCGTTCATATGGCGCCAAATACTCTGGATCCCACTCGCAAGCTGTTTCTAAAAAAAGAGTGGCTAAATGATAATGTTCATCAACCTGAGCACTGGAACGCTCGATATTCTGATATACATTCTGAAATGTTTTTGCAACAATACTCATAGCGCACTTAACAAGGTTCTCCTATAGACTGTTAGTTCAATCAAGTCACTAAGTTTTTAAACATACCAGTAAGTCTACGCCAGCAACATTGACTTCGGAAGCAACATCAAAAAAAGCTTTCCTAGAACAAATTGACTTCAAAGCGCTCTGTAATTCAAATATTTCATGATAGAACTGCACAAGCTCATATGAAGATCCAACTTGAACAGATAACTTTCTTTGGGCATACTGAAGATATTCTTCCAGACAGTCCATGCAAATCTCCTTGACTGCTTCTTCTTCATCTTCAAGGCGACTGATAACGTGCCTCAGTATCTTTTTCCTCGGCACAATGGTGCTGGAAGAAGCACTCGTTGTTGTATAGAAGATCAGCAACACTTTTGCAAAACATACTGCGACCTTTCTCACGGAAGGGCTGCTGTCACGCAAGCGTTCGACAACAACATCCGTCCAAGAGGCTAAAGATGTGGAGAAATCCGACTTTCTCTGTGAAAGTTGATGCACATTAACACTGGTGAACTGCAAGCCAAGTTCGACAGATACTGCACGAACTGAAGCAGAAGGATTACGCGATAAAAGAATTAAAGCATTTTCCACCCAACCCAATTCAACAAAGAATTTCGGGTCTGCTCTTAACAACAGCTTGATGCTTTGAATCAACTTTTGTCTTTCCTGTTGACTAGCTACAGAAAATGCAGAAAAGAGCGCTTCGACAGTCTGAAGTGGTCCTGTTTTTGTTAAAGAACATGATGCCGCTGAGCATTGGACAACTTCATTTAAGGAGAGTTGAACTGCTTTCGAAAGATTCACGCCTTGATGTTTCTTTGTTTCTTCGAAGATAATATTTACCTTCTTTGAAATACGACTTAATACTGTAACCCAACAACCTAACGAATGTGGAGCAAGTTGTTCCAAATGAAATGTATTTGAATCAAACAACACAAAGGTTTGATCGTGTTCTGTGATCATTGCACATATTTTACACTCTCTATGTTCCATTTGTACTTCTAGCAAACGAACAGATATCTTCGTAAGTATTTCAATAGCGATAAGTCGCATTTGAGAGTTATCTGGAAAGATTGGATCAGCTAGATACATTTCTGCATAATGCTCTTACCGTTACAAGTCTTTAGCCCCTCCAGACACAATTGAAAGAGAGATGCAACTACAAAGAATGCGCTAGGAAATAACAAATCAGGAAAAACCGTCAAAATAGAATCAACAAAGCTTAGAATGGCTCTCTTCTTTGAAAAAGAGTGTGTTTTCTTCATAACTTCTTGGACATATGCGACTAAAATATCGCATTTAGATGCAAACTCTGTATAGAAAACATCCTCTGCTGTTTCCTTGGGAATTATTGGTTTAGCCTTTTGGAGGCAACATCCTCGTCGTGCTTCGTAGATTTGGTTTCCTTTCTGCAGATTACATGCATAACATCCACTCGTATTCAGGAGGCGCAATACATTCGTAATCTCTTCTCTGACATGTACCGAAGCCAATTGAGGTTTATTCTGTTGCCCAAATTGTAGCAGCTCTACAGTCTCAAAAAAGGAATATACTGTTCTCCACATAATCTCACTCTGAGATAAAGGTAAAACTTCAAAAAGAATTGTAATAAGAGCTCGAGAACTAGAAGCAATGGATTGCATCTTGGTGTCCAATCCAAAGTAAGCAAATGTTAATAGCTTTTGATAAATTGGTGGTTGCGCGAATCCTGAAGATACAACTTCGTTCAAAAGATCAAGGATTTGAGTTAGCAAAATATGCACAAGATGGTAAACTCGAGAAATACAAGCAACAGATTCACAAAATTCACACTGCTTCTGACTTTGCAAAACGTTTCCAAGTGCCAGAATACGTTTGATTGCGGCTGAATTACTAAGCAAAGCATCAGTGACACTAGAAAAGGTGAACTCTAACTGTTTTCTCAGAGAATACCACTTTGGCTGGTGGAATTCAAGTTTCAAGAAAATAAGAGCAAGATGTAACTGGAACACTATTAATTCTCCCTAAGACAACGAGATTAGTACCAGAAACTGAAGATTGCAAGCCAAATCCTACGCGTTCAGAATTTAAACTTAGACTATTAGATAATGAGGAAAAAAGTTTCTTCGTTATGCCAAAATATTCGTCAGGAAATTCCTGTGAAAGCATAGACTCCTGTAGAGCAGTTAGAAAACTAGAACTTTGAAGAAACAGTTGATGGAAAAGTTCCCAGTTTTCCGTTGACAAAGCATTCTGTAGAATAAATAGATTATGTTCGATTCCCTTCTCTTCACTATTATCAGTGTCTTGTTCAGACTTGGCTACTACCATAACTTGCTATTTCGAAGACGGAATAAATTCAGATTGGCGCCAAAATTCTATTTATCGTATAGATTTAAATCCATTCAACGATTCTCTGTCTTACGCGTTAAGGCTCTTCGAGTTTTCAATGGATATCTAAAGTTTCTCTTCCAGTGTTTGTGCAAACAGTTGGCTCATTCTCTCAAGCCCATCTTGGTTCAATTGGAATGGTCCTTTGAAGCAGGCTTAAATGTAGCTTGTGACTTTCTAGGCACGTCCTTTCTTTCTCTTCATATAGGCTTTTGAGGGGTCAGTAAACTTAAAGGGCTTTCTGAGAACTTCAAAAGTGTGAAAGTTACTGGACAACTTGCATTTTCGTTAAAACGGAGAATATCTGTCTCTTTATTCTGTCCAACACGCTACTATCCAAAATAATATTTAATCAAGTCTTTCAATGTCTAAAGCCAGGTCTGAATGACTTGAAGAACAAGTTTTCAATTTGCATGGATTTCTGAGTGTCACCAACAGACCAAGATTCCAAAAAAACCTAGAGGACGTATAAATTGACCACTTCATAGGAATGTTTAGATAAACTCCATTATCTCTTGCATCATGCCCTTTGCTTGACGACCATACATTCCTCCAAAGAGATTCTAAGAAAATATCAGAGAATATACATCAGAAAAGCTATACATACAAAGTGATTCAAAACATGATAAAGGTTGTATATAGTCCTCCTTTGTTCATATCCTTCTTCTAAAGGAAATTCATCATTATATGCCGTGTAAAAATCCTCTGGCAACCTTCCGAATAGCTCCGTCATTGCAATGTCAACTTCTCGATCACCGTAATAGGTAGCTGGATCGAAGATAACAGGTTCTCCGGTGTTGAGAAAACCAATATTACCCGACCATAGATCTCCATGAACTAATGAGGGAATGACATTTTGCTTTTGGTTAAGAAGCTTTTCCACTTTTTGCAATAATGTTGCCTCATCTTCGAGTCTTAAATTATTTCGCTTTGCCAGCTCTATCTGATAGTGAAGTCGATAGTTTACAAAGAACTCTGTCCAGTTGCTAGTCCAGGGGTTCAACTGAGGAGTTGGACCTTTAATTGAAGCATGAGTAAAGGTAATCTTACATTCCATTCAGAAAAAATACCTATTGTATTGCCCCTATGCCACCCAAATCCTCTGTCACTGGTGCAGCGGTGCATCATCGCAAGTCTAGCACAGTAACGTTAAAGAAACTTTTGCTCAACACTACAGAAACGTCTCATACTGTTTTCCTAACAATCCATATTCCCTTTTTCCTGCTCTATTTGTCATATTTAGGTTTTCAAGAATCAAGAAACTAAAGCGGTCCGTAGAGTCGTAGCAAATGGGTTTGGGCAATCTTATAGTCTTTGTGTTGTACATTTCCAAAACACCGTAATATTCTGCAGCTAGCATACTTACTTCAGAAGGAATGCCAATTTTAGCGAAAAACTTCAAGCCGTCTAAAAGCAACAGTTGAGAGTAAATCAGAAAACGGCACTTGGATATAAATACCAGAATCTTTGCTAAGAATAACTCTTGTATCGCTAACACAACCGCCACCGACGGAAGGACCAATACTTGCCTTGAACTCCTTGCCAATAACAGCTGAAACTGCACAGCTTATCTTTTCTTCCAACTGCATAAAGGCCATCGATTGCAGACCGTTAATGAGATTTTATATCGAAAGCTGATTTTGATGAACCCAAAAGGTACAAACATCGATGGTTTCCTTTTGGAAGACCCGCAAGATGGCAAGCAACGTCTTGTAAGGAACGAGGATGTGAGCGCTTCGAGTGACCAAGTACTTTCCACTGATATTAAGCCACTATGCGGAGGTTGTTCTCGTTCAGGAGTTTCCGTTGAAAAAGAAGTTAAGACCACAGTTTCGCAACACAAAAAGCGAAGAAGAGTTTTGAGAGTAGTTAGTATCAGCTGCACGCATTGTAGGCAAGCGAAGCAAGCCTGTGATGACTTTCGCCCTTGCAGGAGGTGTGTGAGACTTGGTCTTCAAGCTACCTGCGTCGATGCACCGTCTTCAAGGCCACGTCGTTGTCGAAAACCAACTAGCTCTTTTCAGGTCTCAAATATACATTCAATATTTCAGAGAAAAGGGAGTAATTCTGTTTTCGAACCAGACTCTGACCAGAATGACCGGCAAAACGAAACTTACTTCGATCACTCCTGCCCAAGTCTCGAACACGAGACTAGTTGTTCTTCTTTCAATCACGTTGATTTTTCCGAAACGATACAAATAGAAGGAGGTACTTCCCCTGGACAAGATTTGGAAGCTCGTTGGTTTCAAAGCTCTATAGCTGAAGAGAGGGTTTCAACTTTATTTATCCCTGTAGATTGTTTGACTAGAGGAAAGCCTATAACATCTGTAAACTTAGATTGCGAACAGGTTTCAAATAGGACTATTCTTGAAGAAGCTTCTGGTAGTGACACACTTGTTCACTGGAGACCGCTCTACTCTTATGGATCAAGTAAGGAGACAGTTGATGAAGATTGTTTTCCTTTTATGAATTCAGAAAATCTGTTAAGTACAAATAGTGACCACTGCAGTGATGAGGAAAATTACTCGGATCTTATATACTCACTTTCTAAGAAAGAAGGTCTCATCTTTGTCACAGGAAGGATTTGGGATATCATGGTTTCTTGGGATCAGGTATATGTTGACCTATTTTGAAAAATTCGTACCTTACATATATTAAGGAATTACAGCATAAAGTTGAAAATGTAGAGGATGAACAAATTTTAGATTTGGCCAAATCTGAAGTATTATTTTACTTTGTGGCTAAAAGTATTGAGAGATATGTATGTGTGTCCAACATACGATGAATTTTTCTTTAACTCTCTCCAGGTTCAGTTTTTCTCTTCGAATGTGCAGGACTCTCCTTATTGCAGCCTCTTTGCATTAAATGCTGCAATTCAGTCTTTGGATAGTTCAAGTGAACATTTTGCCCAAAGAATGGTTTCTTTACTACCTCCCAAGTCCCCAGTTTTATCTAATGACCAGCAAGATTTGTTTTTAGAGTCAGTTCCTATTGCGACTCTGAAAATGAGTGTGTCTTTGGATGATTCGTGGCATAAAATCTTATACGTAAATGGCGAGTGCTGTGATTTGTTTGGCACCACTAGACAAACGTTGATAGAGGTAAAGTCTCTTTATAAGGTTCACGGGTCTACTTTTCAAAGTGCGCTAGCTTCTTAGTGACCCTTCTTCGTTGCATGTTATCTTTGTAGATAATGGGTGGTTTGTGGAACCTTTGAAGACGTTATGCAGTCTTCGCAAAGGAATCCTGAAGAGAAAGAGCACATTCAGACTACGCTCACTTCGAAACGAAATTTTAGATTGTCTTGTTAGTACTTCCTTTGGAACGGATTCTGACTGGTTGCCCAAATATATCATTTTCTACATTCAGAGTTTCCACAAGTTGGGAAACATAGGAACACACGAAACTTCGAAGGAATCTACCAAATGTTCTTCGAAAGAAAAGCAGCAAACTGATCAGGTCTACTCTGCTGGAACATCAGGTAGGTTAAAGATATAAATAAGCAATACTCTAAAAATGTTATGTTCAGCTCGCGACAGCATTTCATTTCCAATGTCCATGTCACGTTTGGATTCTGTTCATAGTGATTCAACATCCACATGTTGTCCAATAGACAAGGTTCAAGCTAGTTCAGAGCGGCACTTGTGGCCGCATGTATGACTGGAAACCTTGTAGGTACATTTCATAACTGTAATCAATTTATCACCTCAGTATTTGGAGCGCTAGGTAATTTTCTTCTTTAGATGTAATCAGTCTTCTCAACTTATTTAGGTGTTGCATTAGTGTGACATTATCAAAAGCATGAAAATTTATTTCCATAGTTCAACGCAAGCATCTCATTTGATGCAAGAAGCTTATGGCTTGTTACTTTTATTAACTATTATTATAATTATTGGATGTATGTGTCGCTATCAAAATTACTTCAATATAGCTGTGGTTACTGAGGAGAGCTCACCGAACCTTGTATGCAAAACATTCTGAACTCTGAAACACTTCTAAAGAATTCCAATATTGCCGTATTGGTCTTGAGACAAGAAACTTTCATTGCTCCTCCCATAGATGGAGTCTGTCTGAATCTGAAGCCTAGTTTTCTAGTTCCGTGTTTTGAACAATCGTATACAAGCTGTTATGCGACTTGAAGCATTTTCTCATGAGAAACTCTATCGACAAAATAGACTTTTTAGTATTCGAGACTTTATTCGAAGAAGACTGTCAAGTGACTTTCTATTTACCAATAAGTAGGCATAATTCGGTGCCATTTTTTGTCGTCATGTCTATCAAATAGAATTCGTACGTTTCCTGTACTAAGTGAGTCGTGAAAAGTTTAGAAAAATATTTAGAAAAGCTCGCCAATAGAGCATCGAACACCGCCTCCACCAACACGTTCGATAGTCGAAATATCAACATGAAGCAAGTCCTATAGAATTATCATCAAGAATGATAAGCAACAAAAACACTCTTACGTGTTGGTGTTTTTGCAACAGTTCCAACTGCTTACTGTCGAATGCGTGATACTACCAAAATTTTAAAACTGAACAAACCACAACCAACTACACTCACTGCAGTACTACTCATCAACATGACTGGCTTGCCATAAAAATTTTCAACTTCTAAAACATTTCCACAAAAACTATTAACCTGACTTAAAGAAATATCAACAACTTCATGAGAGTCCTAATATAAACCATCATCAGCCACGTGATACAGTTTCTCTAAAAAACCGACCATCAGACGAGTGCAGACTCTTCTTCTCTCTTCTTTATCTTGTATACTGCTCGAACAAATTACCGCAACTCGGGTTCCAATACTCATCATAACATTTGTATGATAAATTGGTCTAAATAAAGTGAGTTCATCAAATACAATAGTCTTCATTTAAAGCTCACCTTCCCGATGCATCCCATGCCGTGAAAGGTTCTAAACTGTAACCCATAACTCTTGCCCAGGTTCTGGCAAGAGTAAGGTCTGTTCGTTCCGACAGACAACAATATGCCACTCTGTTTGAAGAGTTAGTTAGTATATTGATCATAAAAATGAGATCAAAAAAAAGTACCGGTTAACCCTATCAAGAACGAGACTTCCTGTTCCTTCTAAAAATCTGGGTTCCAGTGCTTCTTCATGTCTTGTCAAGTCAAAGACATTTGTATATCTACGAAACATAAAGAGTCGATGAAGAAATTCTGGTCGCCTCTCTTTTCGTCTATTGGGAGCCTTCATAGGATACAATACCAGTGTACATTCTCCAACTTCAAGATCTACAAAAAATGGTTACGGAATTTCTTCCAATGCCTTTTTTCAAAGTTACCAGTGTGAGTACTGAACCAGTTATTTGGATATACAGCATCAGGGGTGTCGTGATAGGGCTCATGAGTAAATAAATGCACTCGAAGACCAGCAGCATCTTTAGCGGTAACAAGGTTGTATAGTGATGCATATTCACAAAGTGCCTATTGAAGAATAAGGAGAGAGAGAAAGAATAACATATGAAACCATAAGAATACGTACTTTCTGTTGTAGGTCTGCGACATCTTGACTGCGAGCAGAATCCATAAAAAAATTATCCTCAGCAGTATATACGTTCGGCGCAAAGGCAGTAGGTGCAACCTTTTATATTTTCCATTATTAACTGCTTCGAATTTCAACATTACCTACCATAAGAACATGGTTTGTGCTTTGTTGGACAGGAACATCTTCCCGACGAAATGCAACTACTTCACTCTGCATTTTACAGTCAAAGGCAGAATAACCGAAAAACAAATTCATACTTCGGTTGAAACTGGAACAACGCGCAAGCCAGCTTCATGCAAAAATTCAGTGAAATCCAAGTCATGTCTTTCCAAGGAGAAATGAAACCTTCAGTTGCATGTTCAACATAAAGTCATACAAATCTTTTCTACTCTACTTACTTTTCCGTTTCAAAGTAGAGATTGACCAGTCGTCTCTTTAAAGGATTCTAAAGCCATTCTAAGAATAACAATCAAAAAGTGAGTTTGCTTACTTGCACGCTATCTAAAACCACAACAATATCATCAGAGACTACTTTGATACAGCTGCTTAGAGTAGCATGCGAGATAGACCGATCAAATATATCTCTTTTGAACATAAGTTCAATTGTAGCTAAACCCGCAAAGACACAAATACCTGACAGCTGCAACACGTTTCGAATTGAAAATTCCGCTGTACAAGGCTTTGGTAAAGCCATCATAGTTTGTACGAACTGAAAAAGTCAGAAGAAACACAAGGTTAGACGTACTTACGGCCAATACCAACTAGGCATATTTTCTCGTCTATCCAAACTACATCTTCGCTTGACAACTTTCCCAGGAAACAAAGGTAAATATGAAAACTCGAAGTTGAAAGAATTATCGAACCTTCTCATTTGAAGTCATATTTAGTTTGGCGATAGAGTTTGCAATTTCCACGGCTTTTCTTCCTCTCTTTTCTTCACTGAGATTTCCTTGGAATAACTGAGAAGCCACTTCTGAGGAGTTCCAAGGAGTGAAACAAACCTCCTGTCAAGTTCAAAAACGCAGATTGTTTACTAGGATCAAAAACAGAAGGTCTCCGAGTCTCGTCAACAGTTTCTGAAAAAGATTTCTTTAGCTGCAGTGCCTGGTGCAATCATTCTTTACTTTGGAGTTTCTTTGTCGAAGAAATACTCACCTCTAAAGTACGCCATATCCTTCCAGAAACCCGTGTGATTGAACTCTTCGCTAAGAGACTACGTGACCCTAAGGTTACTGTATGCATAAGACATGAAGATATCCTTGTGCCACGCGCAAACATGAAATACTTGTCCAATCATACAAAAATTTTGTAAATGGGACATATTATGAATGAATGGAGGTTGAGTGCTTGTTTTGACAATTTCACATAATGCTCTTAGCTCGTTCCTACTTGATGAGGTTATTGGGCAGTCGAATGTTTTTCAAGTACACTGCTTTATCAATTTGGTGGAAACTCAACAAATGATACCCATTTCTTTGAGCAAAAACTGTGGAATGATAACTATATGAGCAATTCCCCAGAGTAAAAGGTAATCATATAGTTGTAAAAGAAAGTTGCCTTTAAGAATTATCAATACCAAATTTAGTAGATATACTTTGTGATGGAACAATAAGTGGTAATTGTTTTCACAAAAAAATATTCCTACCGAGTTAAAGGCAATCATTATGAATCTTTACAACTTCATTAAAATACGGTTTCATAAAATTTCTATTTTCTGTAATCAGTCATCAATGAGCTTGTTACCTCCGTCACAATTTTCCAATAAACACGTATCAAGGTGATAATATTAATATACTGAGAATATTTCTTTAACGCCTTTGTAAACTCTTCCTTCACTCTTGCGCCCAAGTCTCCTAATTCAATTCCACAATAGTCAAAGCTATGGCCATATAGGTTGTCAGGATCCTCAGAATTCAACTTGATATACAAATGCGGCAAACGAAATGGCACACCTGATATCTTGCATTTTACCAGGATACAGGAGTCCGTTTCACAGATATATACATCAAGACCCCTACAAAAATGTTTCAAATTTTCACATTCTAGTTTTATAATCTCAACGGTATTTCCTATTACGATATAAGACAACTGTTACTTCCTCAATGCGATTCCACTTACTGAAGCTATCTTCTGGAGCCTCGGGATGACTACGAGTTCCACTTATATCTGTATGCCGACCTCTTCTTCCTATTAGCCTTGAAAATCGCAGCAACTGTAAATTTCTTTCCTTAAGCTTGGCTACGTTAGCATAAACACTGTCAACTATTGAAGATATCATATACCTTGTTCAAAAACAATTCAGCGTGTTCAGTGTTTCTTCTCAAGCTTGCTGTTGATATATCAAGTTGTTCCTTTGTCTTCAAAACAATGTCTTCTTCTCCTTGGGAATTCAACGACTCTTTTCCGGTTTTGCTCTTGGAGAACGTGTTCGATGTACTTCTTTCTATTTCAGAAGAGCTAACGGAATTCGATACAACAGGTTGGTCAATAATATCGGTCCTAACTGAAGGTGGTCTGGCACTTTTGATACCAGCACTTTGTGCTTCAAAATCTTCAGAACTTTGCTCTGGTGCACTTCGCTTCGCTCCTTTTGTTTTATTCCGAACTTTGTTTCTTTCCATTGTTCCACTGTTCTGTAAGGAATCATGAATAGTTGCTGAACGATGTGAACGAGCCGAGTACTGCGAATGTTGCGAAGGTTCTGTATCTGTATAAATAGCTCCATTAGAATTTATACGAGCGATAGAACTTTCGTTTGTTTGCGACCCTTCAAATGAGAAGCCTGGAGTAGACATACCACCAACACGAGTATTCGTTGTCGACGTTCTCGTATTAGTGTCTACTTGTGAATTCGTTTGTTCAAAGCGTTGTTGATTTATAATCGAAAACATGCCAGTCCGAGCACTACAGCTTGCATAGTTTAAGAAAACGTCAATAAACTTTACAAGCATTTCCAAATACGGAGACCCGACTTCGAAACGATTACTTCTCGTAGCAATAACTTCTCCCAATGCTCTCTCAATAACCGAACCAATCTCAAGCAAGAATTGGATTTCAGGTATTCCGACATCCACTTCTCTAATAATATCCAAACAATGTCTAAATTCTTCAATATAACGCAGGAGAGTCTGATTCATGTGATAGTTCTAAATTCTTCTTATCAGAACGAAGCAAATAATTTGCCAAATAATTTACCTCTTTTTGGTGGAGGAGAACATGACTCTGAGTTGGAATTCGATCCGATGTTGCATGATTAATATTGTTCGGAGTTATCCTTGACATATAAGGAGAAGGCTTTTGCCCGGAAGTAACTCCATGCATTGCGAAACGCAACTGATCCTGATTTTGTGGATATGGATCAAGGCTATATAGAGAGGAAGTGTTTGCAGTTATCGTGGAGTTCTGGGGCTGAGGAGAACTAAAGTTTCTCAAGTCCTGCAAAAAAGATAAGAAAATGAAAGTACAAATAAAAATTACAATACCGCAAGATTGAAGTTGGAGTAGCCCATTTGCTGTTGATTTTCGTTTCTTGCTCCACTAAACTGTGACGAAGCTTCACCTGCACCTCTGGTGGAAGAACCTGCCTTCCACAAATTGCGATACAAATCGGGACGGGAAGGAGTGCCATCCAATCTTTCTTCAACTCGTTCTCTGGAATAGCCAGAAGATAAGAAACCACTATGAAAGTCAAGTTCTTGCTTCGAACGCGGACCCATTTGTGCGGGACCGCCTTCTCGAACAAAAGGTTTTCTTCCCAAGGGTTTCACACAATTGTTATTGACTCCAGGAGCAAAGTTATCCAAGTTTGCATTCCTATAGCTAGCTGCTCTATTGTAGGCTGCATTCTTTTGCGAAAAATTGACAGATGACTGGTGAGCTTCGGAGCTCTGTTTCAACGCTGCTGCAACATTTGAATACGGCTGTACAACATCTTCTTGTTGAGTTACGAATCCTGATTTCAAGGTACGATGAAGGCTCTCTCCACCACGTTCTTGACTACGATCACTTTTTCTTGGCGCAAAAGTATTAAACTCTCTGTTTGTACGAATGTTCGGTCCTTCTTCGGAAATATAACATTCTTGTCCATAAAAATTGAGCAAAGGAAGAACGCAGATACTTTATACCGTACCTGTAGATCCGTCAGCAAAGTTTCTTTGCAAAGTCGACAAGTCCACAGTTGGCTGTTCAAGTGTTAAATAATTTCCACTCCTTCTCTGCGTCTGTAGTACTGGTGGTGTGTTTGAAGAAAACTTTCCTGTAGAACCATCTCTCGGCTTTCGAACACCAGCCCATTCAACTCCTTCCACTCGTTCCTTTCTCGAGAGAGAACCCGGAGCTCTTCGGAGAGGGCTACGAATATCTCCATAACTTGAGTGAGTAAACTGTCCTGAACCACTGACTGGGTATTGGCTCGCCATAAGAAAAAAGAAGCAGTCTGTTAAGAAACTTTATGAAGCACATTCAAGGAGACTACCCATGGTTTTCATCCACTTGTCTAAGATTTTCCAACAGATTGAATCAGATTCTGGAAATAATTATGCGAATTGTTCTTTAGAGTTGGTTTCAAGTGTTTTGGATGAGTCTATCAAGTGAGCAAGAACAGCAAAGTTTCTCTTAAGTATTTCGATGACAGTAGTCTCCTGGTCAACATCTATCATTGAAGCCAAGTTACTTGATCTATTATTGATTTCGGACATCACTTCAGAACAGTCTCTTTTCACGTATTGAGAAACAGACTTGAAAAGAAGAAGAAATATTTTGCTGCTACTAAAGAAATTTTCACCAAGTATGTCTATTAAAATGTCTGAACAACCAAATATTCCCGTCTTCCGTAGTGGAACAATAAAAATAGGACGTTGAAAGTCACCAAGTCGAAAGCAGTATTCACGTTCCCTTCTTTGTATACCAAACAAGAAGTCGAGTAACACTAAATGTACCCAGTTTTCTTTCTGTGCGATGGCATATGACGACTTATTTTTGAACCAAGTGGAAGGTTGTTGGGAAGGCTTCTCCAAGAACTGTAAGCATTCAACAGCTTCATATGATCTTAATAGAAAAGGAATGGCAACAGTCTTGTTTCTCTCGCCATCTATAAGCAGCCTTCTACCCAACAATTTTCGCAAAGAAGTAATCATACGATTTTTCCTTGCAACTCGATATAGAGTGCCTTGCTTAACATAGACTGGAGTTTCTCTCATTAGGATCACGTTTTCAGTGTACAACTTCTCAGCTATAACTGAGATGAGAAAGCTAGACAACGCTACGTCGCAGATACTTCTCTCCAGCGGCACTAGCCAGCCCAACTTCAATCCTATGTTTTCGAGTCTTCCAGTAACTGTATCGTTTTCCAACCACTCAACTAGTATTTGGCTACAACCGCTCACTCCAGACTTTGAAACATTGTTGCCAAACTCATCTTGAACAGCAATAATGTTATGTATCTCTAATAGTTGCGCACAATACACAATAACCGAAAATCTTAGTGACATAGTTACGAGCACCATAAATAAAAAAGGATGCTTCACTATGTGAAACATGACAAATCTCTAAACCGTTTAAACTATTTATATTGAGCCAGTTCAAATTATCGTATCTGCTTCTCTCAGAAAGACTCTGTGAGATGCTCTCCTCCGCATCAACTGCAAGTCCGCATGGCTCCCATGACAAGTGTGTTAAAAGAATTTTTTGAAATTATACTTTTATTATTCAGGTATAGCAAACTAACAAGGCACTGTTTGATATTCTTCACTCTCTTGCGAAATGAAACTGTTCGTTATTGATTCACTGCTTCCGAAACAATTTCCATCGTTAGCCTCTATCTTTGGAACTTTCTTCTCTTGTGTTGATTCTGTACAGGGTTTGTTATTTCCACTTGAAAGTGTCACGCACTCGTTCGCACGAACTAAGGAAGCTCTGCTCCTTTGAGTATTTTTCAATGCGACTGAAGGAGCTAAATCACCACATGAATCAAGTTCATTCAACGAAAATCCAAGCCATTGCCAAACTTGCAATTTATATTCGTTTCCTTCAAGCAATAAAAATTGGTGAACCTTCTCAAACTCCTTATAGGCTACATTTACTTTCCAATCAACAACGGATAGAAACGACTGTTGTTCTTTCCCAAAATGGAATGCGGGGCCCATCAAATCTTCTAAATCTCTACGAATGCGACCAGTAAACTCTTCTGACAAGAAAACGACAAAGTAAGCACAGACAGCCAGAACTCGCTCCCACTTTTGTGGTCTAGTGCAATCGTGCAAACTTAATAGCTGACCATCAGATACTAGATATTTCTTAACCATTATGAGAAAAAGAACATATTCATCTGCGTTGAACTCGATAAAGTTACACATCAACGTAAGCCACTTATCTAACGTGGTGAGAGAAAGACAAGTACTCCTTTGAACGATCATGGAGATAATATGTTTCACTCTGGATATTACCATATAAGACTTCTGAGAAGGTACCGAGTCCGCTCCAAGGCTTCGAGCTGACTCCCAACTTTCGTGCCAGTTTCCTTGCCTAAGTGGCGACTTGTACCTGGACACTGGGGACGGTGCGGGAAAACTAAGTGCTTTATGATTTTCCGAAATTACATTCTCCCAGGAACGCGATAATTCGTCTTCATTCAATTCTGTCTTCCTTCTCTTCAGCACGGGATCACGAGAACTAATTTCCGAAACTTCGTCTTGAAGTCGAGAGGTACATTGTGGCTGAAAAAATTCTCGCTGCTTTATACTGGCACTACTTTCATAGACATTGTCGTTAAATGGAGCAACTGAGTTTGCTTCGGCACATCTCTTCCCACTGGGAGGCTTCTTTCGAAACAACGGACAAAAGGTGCCAGAAGATGGAGACCTTAGGGTAAGCTGGCTACCAAGCAATTCGAATACAGCATCTTGTGAAAACTTGACGTGTCTATGTGAGGAAGAATGAAGCCCTTCAAAGCTTCCTTCTACTCTGTTAGCTTCCTCCCCAAGCTCCGGAACAACTTGCTCAGATTCCATAATCAACGGTGATTTTTGGCATGGCTGGGTTTTTGTGGTGATCACATCTAATTGAGGGTGCGTTCCTTTATTGACAACAACAGCTGTTTCACTCACTCATGTTTACGTCTCTCTTTTTCTTCATTCTTTTGGAAATTTTTCATGAGTATGATAAGAATACGAACAAATATTGCTAAAACGTCAAAGAATAACATAACTGCATCTGTCACGACATCAGAACTACCGTGATATGCTTTCTCGATTATCAGTTGGGTGTCATATAAAACATATCCAGTAAAGACAAAGAGGCCCACATACAACTGAACAAATTGTTCAACTTTCAGAGAGACCAAGAAGGACAATAAGGAAAACCATACAAGTACAGAAAGCGATGAAGAAAGAAATCCCCCAAGAAACAGGTAGCTTTTGCGCTCGGCAACAATAGCCGCTCCACTAAAACATAGAAAGACTACTGCAGTACCCGAAACCGCAGTAAGAAAGATACTGGGATCTGTTTCGAGAGCCACTTCAATGAGAGGACCCATTTCACACCCTATAGCAGTACACAAAGAATAGAGGAGGTATTTTCGAGTCTTCTCTGTCTGGGGGTTCCGCGGGTAAAAGACGTTTAGTAAGGTGAGAAGGGGCACCAAAAGTTGAGGAACTGTCGAATACCCAATTGAAAAGTAGAGGTGCATTGATAAGCCAACAGACATGAAAAGTATGGAAACTAAAAGTGTCCAGTAAACTTGCGTCAAATGACTTCTAACAGAGGGTGGAAACTTGCTTGAAAAACTTTGTGAGGTCAGCACCATTATTTGGATTGAAAATTCGATAAAGAATCAATTGAAAAATCTGAAATGCGTCATTACAGTTATTTGGGATTTTCACGTAACAAATAGAACAACTTTTTGAATACAAACGTGGCTTTTCTTTCATGATGACGATATCTGTTACGAGTTGTTATTATCAGCAGATAGTTTGGAAGATACCATGGTTACTAAAAGAGTCATCTTGATAATTACGTATTAAAATGTTCAGTTGACCATATGGATGAATCATTACAATCTTGGGAAATATAAATATCCTTCATCATAATATAATTCTAAAGCAATTTTCAAGTTGACACATTTCTAATACATTCTAATATCAATTCTAGTTGTGTGCTGCTGTCTTCAGACTTATCTTCGTTGTTTTTCACAGCTCGATGGTCCTTTCTGTCCCCAGAGAAATCCCTTTTGTACTTCATTTTCGCTTGCATATCTGGATTGGAGATTGGATAATTTTCATATTCTGAAATATCGGCGTCCAAAATGTCTTTGAATAAACGTTTCCTATTCTCAATTGTAGTTTCCTTTTGACTCCATTGTTCTTGACGTCTAACGAACTCGTTTACTTTCAAGCGAGTCAAAGTTTGGTTTCCGTACGGAAAGTAAGCCAGCCATAAACGAGTTGCAGCAAGTTCTTGAACAAGCTTTCTTTTCCCCTTCACATCAATCACGGTGAACATTTTCAAAAGAACATGAAAGCCATTACAATTTTTCGCTAAAATAGAATAAACGCCAGTGAACTTATCGATGAATCTATTCAAGAGGGAGAAATTTCCACATGAAGATAAAAAACTTTCGACTGCACGTGAGCCTGAAGGATCTAGAGCAATGAAAAGCAACTGAGCCTTTTCAAATCGGACAAATGACTCTTCCACAAGCTGTCGCCCTGATGCGGAATACTTAAGAAAGTGTTGTATGAGCAACGAACCAACTGGTGAGCACTTGGGCACCTTTTTTTGGAGCTCATCCAAAGTGTTGTTTTGTGATATTTCGAAATTTCCAGGAATCTGCTCAGCTATATGCATAAAATTCGCTCTAGTTGTTTCTGTGGGATACAAAAGGTTTCTCACCAACTCACAACTAGTTTTTCCAGCACAATTCAATGCCTTTGCGACTTTTCTCACATAAGTCTTTTGAGCTCCAACCTCACAGGATACCAAACCTTCCGCCAAGGCTGCGAGGATTCCAAAATGTCCAATGGATACAAGGTCATCAATATGTGGCTCCAACTTGTCATAAATATCCAAAACTTTCGGAATGTCTTTCTGTTTTCTTATAATTTGTTGTAAAACATGATTACCGTATTTGTCATTTAGCAGATAAGGAATCTGATTTCGAAGATGATTATCAAACAGCTCTTGGAATAAATCATACTCTAAGATATAAAAAAAGGCTTGTAGTAAATGACTAGTTACTGCATGGCATGCCATCTTAAGAAAATTGTTCTTCTTAGTGCCTTTCCTATTTGCAATCAAACTAAAAAGTTGATGCAAGAAACACGACTGTCTAGTTGGCACTAATAGTTTGGAAAACAAAAGAGATTGAAGTACCAAAGACGCGTAAACATCGGACAGATGTGTAATATGCGCAATTTTCTGATACAAGTTGTCTACAGTGTCCCAGAAGCATTCTACTAGAGAAGCAAAATATCTGTTTACATTTTCCAAACGTTGGACACCTCTTAGAATCTCATTTTCGTCAACAACGCTCCCCTCTTTCATAAAACCCACAGCACCTAAAAGAAAACTTCGTAGGACGTGACTTGCATTACAGTTACAAAGGATAGTCATAAAGTGCGAAGAATCCGAACATATACTTTTAACGAATTCTTTCCAAAACTTATCAAGCCCTGCAAGTTTTTCGTTTCGAGACAAATCCGGCTCAATCTGTTTGGTCGGGTTTCCAATTTGGTGACAGAGAAAAAGACAACGAATAATCAACTGTTCAAAAATTCTGCTTCCAGCTTTGTTGAATAGTATAGAATGGATGTTTTCTGTGACAACAAAACAACGTCGAGACAATAAAAGAGAAAAGTCTTCCAAGTTGAACTGAGTTAGTATCGTTTCCCAAATCTGAGCTGTCCTAATATCACAGAGGCAAGATAGCTCTTTTCCACTTATTTCCATGAAGAACCTTTTTTTGAGTAACTTAAGGTTGTCGTCAATATCATCTTCTTCAGCAACTGTAGCTGTAAAACTAGAGTTGTTGGGTAATGAAAACATCCGTTTCTCTTGTTTCTCCAGCTCCACCAGAAATAGGCTGTGCAGCTCAAATAGGTATTGCAGCGAGTTCTCACTTAGTACAGAAAACGAGTTGATACTATCTGCTCTATCACTATTCTTTTTTGAAGGTTTTGTTCGCCTAGAGGACTGAAGGTTGGAGTGGCGCATTTTCATCGTCCAATAAATCTAAGTTGAAAATGATATTATTCTCGTGTTCTTAGACAGTTGGCATGCCGAGAGCCGTTTTTCGAGGAAGGATCCGAAAAAGTAAGCACTATTTCTTGTAAACGCTAAATTCATCAAAATTGAACGTTTGGAAAGGAAAAAGTAAACCAAACGGAAACTTCAAGCGAAGAGGAACCTTAAAGAGGGAAAAGCGAGGAAAGACTCAAGAGCAGTTAGACGCAGAAATAATGCTTTATCAGGCTGAGAAAGAAGGGAGAGACAAGGAGGAAGTCAAGCTTGAAATCGAGAAAATGAAACGAGAACGAGAGAAAGCAAAACTAGATGAGGAGATGGTACTGTGTGCTGTTTTAACCTTTCCAATCAATTTAAGTATTTTCCCAGGACGAATACTTTAAGAAACGTGAAACGGACGTCTGAAGTTGTTGTTTGCACGTAGTTTTTCAAACGAATGAAAGTTCCAACTGTTCTGTTGTGGATATTTCCTACCAAACGGCGACCTATTATCAAGGTCCCAACTCTTTGCTCCACGTATACTCTTTCAACGTTATTATAGCAGCGTATGGTTCGAAAAGGGTGATTGTTAACTACTTCTTTGAAAGAAGCTCGGGTTCCTTCCCATATGCTTTGCTTGTTGTGCGAACTGCACCCAATTCTAGCAGTTCCTCCCAAGTTAGTATTTTCTCGCGTTCTATCCCTCTACGTTGTCCTCTTTTTCGTTCTTCTTCGTCGATTCTTTTCCAACCTTTGAAGTCTACAAAGGCAACGTTTCTGGATAGGAGCAAGGTCAGCATATCTTCTTTGGAGGCGACTTCACACCGTTTAGTCTTCAGTTTTGACAAAAAATCGTCGACAACAGCCTTTACAGTTTCTTCAGCATCCCACTTGTTTGAACCAATAATTCCTGTCGGTCCCCGTTTCAGCCAACCAACTACGTATAATCCGGTTTCATAGGATGCTGGTTCCTCACATGAGTTCAAACTCTCTTCAACCCTGCTTACAACACGACCCAATTTGTTCGGAACAACTCCAGCTTTTTCGTCAAAAGGAACTCCTTCAAAAGATTTGCCTTTGTAACCTATGCTTCTAAACGCTAACTCACACTGTTGTTTCCAGTTAACGTCGCCAACTGAATCTTCCAACAAAACAGCTTTCTGCTTTCCACTTGAACCTGTAAGACGGTTTCGTCTCAACTCAGTAAAACGTAATGCTTTTCCAAACGCATAGTCAAGTTCAGAGTTCTCGTCGAGACTTTGAAAAGATATGGGAGTCCATAGAAATCGTAAATGTAGTTTTCTCGAGAAAACTTCTTGTTGCGAGACGCTCCTCTCAGCAAAACACTTCGTTAACAAGTCGTAACAACGCCTGGTAGTTCTAGAAGTGTTGAGTTCCTCTCTATCTACGTCCGATATAACAAGCTAAAATAAGATATTAAACTAAGAAAGCGATTCAATGATAGTCGCTTAAAACAAACCTCTTGCGTTTCGAAACAGGGCTGAAGACTTTTGACCGAAAACAGACATTCACGAAGTTCTTTCGCAGTCCAGGATGCCTGAACTGGACCTCTTCTCCCGATAACGTGAATATTTTGTACAGAGCTATTCGCTAGACATTCCTTTTTTTCTTTCAAACTATTACTTAGGTCACTAGATGATGACATACCAGAGCTATGGAGGAGATGTCTGTCGTCCGGAGGGATTCTACCTGCTTTCCTATTATCCTAGCTAAGTCAAGTGCGACATTACCTTGACCAATGATAACGACGTCTTTTGTAGAAGCAAAGTCAAACCAGAGCTGAGAATAGTCCGGATGTCCACAATACCAAGCAACGAAATCTCTTGCGGAGTAAATTCCTGAGAGAGTATTCTGCAGAATATAAAAATACAGCCAATAAACACAATTACACCTACCTCTCCAGGAATTCCAAGTTTGCGCTCTTCTTGACAACCTGCAGCCAGAATTACTGCGTCATACAAGTTCTTCAGTTCAGAAACCAAAACATCTTTGCCAATTTCGACATTTCCAAAAAAACGCACTTGAGGGTGGGAGAGAAGGTCTTGAAATTTTACCTCGACTTTTCTAACTTCTGGATGATCCGGTGCTACTCCATACCGTAAAAGTCCGAAAGGAGTGGGAAGTCGCTCCAGAACATCTATCACAAGTCTATTTGAAATAAAAGGGTTCGCTGCTTGAAATCGTAATAGGCACTCAGTGGTATACATTGCAGCAGGACCACTACCAACTACACAAGTTCGAAACTCTGAGGCTGCTGTATTCGCATATCTACACATGGGTCTGCATACTCGTTTTAAATGTCGCCAAACATGTCGATTTAACATTTCTCCGAATTGGCGAATTCATTTTCAGTAGTTGAACAGCACTTTTGGGTTATATAGATGGGTTACTTAACTGTTGGTGGTGTTCCTGAGCCTTTTAATCTTCCGTTAGACTTAGTAAATGAAAAAGTATGTCCAAAGAGTCAAGTTTTCTTTTATTGTTTCAAAGTTTGATAGAACTACTTGCGGAACGGTGGAATCGACAAAGTACTCTGGAGAAAGGTACTTGAAGGAACAGCAGCATTGGTAAGTTCCGAGCCTTTTTTTTTTGATTCGGAACTTACTCATTCTCAGATAGAAGGTTTGCACGATGGAAGCTTTCATGTGGTTACTGCCCTGACAGAGTGTGCTGTGGCAGCAGCTTTGAAGGTAACCTTCATTTTTGCGTATTTAACAGGGCATCAACTTTGCTTAGGATTCTTCTCTGCAAATTGTAGGGAGCTACGTTGATTCCTCACTTAACTGGGCGGTAATCACTTCAGCACAACAAGAAAAGTTTCATAATATTACAGATCTTGGAAGCTCACCAGTAAGAGTGGGCATTTCTCGCTACGGATCAGGATCCCACTTGATGCCTCTAATAATGGCAAAGCAAGAATCGTGGAGGAATCTTCCAGAGTTTGTTGTCTGTAACAACTTTGCAGGTTTACGCCAGGCTGTTCTTTCTGGAACCGCAGATTTCTCTATGTGGGAGTGGTTTATGACAAAGCCTTACGTTGAAGAAGGTCTTTTAAAATTCATAGGGAATGTGCCGACTCCATGGCCAAGCGTGTGTTTTCTTACAAAGAAGAATGTTATAAATAACTTCAAAGGAGAACTTTTTAGTGCACTCTGTTCAATACGAGAAACTGCTTGTGAATTTCGAGGGAATGTGTCGAACGTGAATACTGAACAGTTTGCAACTTCTGTCGATAAGATAGTATCCCAATTCTCATTCAAGCCACAAGATGCGAAGTCTTGGTTAGAAAGCGTTCGGTTTTCTAGAGATGGCCTTGTGTCCGTCTCAACTGTTCAAACTATTGCACAGGCTTTATGTGAAGCTGGGATAGTTGATCGCCGCATTCCTGATCCTTCCTATGTAGTTTACCCAACTTTTCTAAGTTCTTTCGATCGCCACGTTTGACCAAGTTTCTTAGATATTAAGTCTTTATTGGATAAATGTTTGCCAGTAAAGTTGGTTCATCTCTGTTAGGTATTTACGATGTCTCAAAGTCATGTTACTCTAAACAAAACTAAATATGAAATACAATGTGCGGGAAAGGATTGAGAGGATATTTCAAAATGTTTTTCATTGTGCATAGTTTTTTTCAGTGCAAAGTCTAAACTCGGGTCAAGAAATGAGCTTTTAAAACTACAAAATTACGATTTCAGAAAACTAATATATATATATATATATCCTGCTGACTAATGTTCAACCAGAAATTCGTCTTAGGGAGCAATGATTTGGCAGTGTTTTCGACATGAAGGAAACCAACTCTGGAAGCATCTTCGACACACCTCCTTTGAGCTCAAAAGTATATAGTATACCACGTTCATTATAGAACTGCTCAATCGGTGCCTCCATTTCACGATATATTTTCAGTCTTGAACGAACCACTTCTTCCTTATCATCATCCCTTTGTACCAACTCACAAGGTCCCTGGCAACTAGAAGGAGGAAGTAAAGGTGGCATTTCATATCCTGGCTCTGTTATGTTCGCAAGGTTAAAAGTCTACAAAGAAAAGTTCCTAGTGTCATTTGAAAGAGCTTTTAGTAACTGAAAAAGACCACACCTTTCCACAAGTATGGCACACGCGACGGAAACTCATTTTATGAACTAAAATGTCTTCACGCAACGTCAAGCGATAGACAGCATCCACTTCATAAACTCTATTCAGAGATACAGCCTGCTCACGGGTTCTTGGAAAGCCATCCAGAATAATACCTTGGCTTGGCAACGTGAAAAGGGCAATTACAAAAAGCTTTGTTGACAATATACCATTTAGACGACAAATTTCGAATAATGCTCAAAACACGATTGAGAACAAAATCATCTGGTACCAGCTTTCCTGGCAGCCTTGTCAGTCTCCTACAAGTTGTACTCAAATATTAATACCTTCCTCGAGAAGAGAACGCAGCCATACATTGTGTTTGCTTTCCGTTCGAAATTCTTCTCCTAAACTGACGTGGGAGAAATCTAACAAGGGAGCCACTCTTGATGCATAAGTACCCTTCCCGACACCTGGAGCCCCAAGGAACACAACCAAACTTGGCTTCTCAAGAACTATTTTCGAGTTGTGGCAGAGTCTCCGTAATGCAGTGAACATAAAAAGATGCTATCCACTGAACAATTTTATAAAAAGTACGATTATTGCTTATAAAACGAAACTAAAACCGGTCGGTGTCCCAAAACACGTGAGAATTCACTGATGAATTTTGCAATTCATTTAGACAAAAGAGATCAGCGATTGTTGAATTCTTCTTTGGAAGCAAACGAGGACAGATTACTTTGTACATAGTTGTATTATCAGAAACTTGTACATCATGCCGTTTCATGTCAGAAATGGGTGCTGGAAATGTAAAACTCATTTCTCTTTCGCCATACAACTTGCATATCTGGCTAAGGACAAAGTCTACGATATCAAACTTCTTCGATATTTGATCACCGAGAAAAGACCACTCCCGTACTCTAATGGACTAGTTGCATAAAGTCAACCCAATGAAAATATAAAAAAATTGAAAATACCTCACTACCAAACTGTAGGACAACAAAACCAGCTAAGCTACCTTGAATACGCAAAGCAAACTTCCTTGGAGTGCGTCGCTCGTCACGCCAACATATCTTCCCAGACTCATTTTGCACCCATTTCTTCCAGTAATCTTCATGGTCACGTACGATAGGACCATTGTATTTCACGCTTGTTCTGTTATAGACAGTCATAAGCCTCTCAAGGCATTCTTCCTCAAAAATCTCTGATTCACAAGGGCACACTTCAATCGGAGAGGCCACGTTCCAGCTAGAGTAGAGATCAAAAGGAATTCTCCTAGTAAAAAACTCACGAGTGACTGGAGTCCAACCAAGTCCTTCATAAAGCTTGCTAGCAGTCCCTGTGTGCAAAACAGACAATGCAAACCGATTTTCTGACATATAGGACAAACTTCGCTCTAACAACATACGGGCTATTCCTCTTCTACGAAAGTTCTCATGAGTGCAAACTTCGCCGACACCGCAAGTACTCGTTTCACAACTGGACTGCTTTAGAAAACGATATATATCTATATGCGCAACAGTACAAACCTGCAGCAGTATATTTTTCGAGTAAAGTTTCTTACAGTACCGACCAGTTCGCCGTCGTCAACCGCAACAAAAATTCCTCCACATTCTCTTCACGTTTTCAACAATATTATCAGTTTTCAATAATACATACCTCCAAGGATCTGAAAAATAGTGTCTTTCGAAGTACTCCTTTGTAGGTGGGTTCTCCTTCCTTTGGAAAGCATTCGTTATAAAAAGAAACCAATCATCTAGTTCATCCTCACGAAGCGATCGTATCTGCATGAACAATTTGAAATTGGCTTTCGGCATTATGAATCGAACATATTGAAAGGGCATATGTTTAACTTCGCTTACTGCTTTCCTTACCTAAAAGAGATGAACTCAACTTCAGGCTATTCAAATTTATCCGTATCAGCCATTCTTGTTCTTCTTGCTGTCCTTCATGTCAATTCTTATCTTGAAATGATATCATTTCCTGTCAACGAGAGTTGAATTTTTTATATACACTTTAGAACTATCCAATGAAAAAGCTTCCTTTCCCTTTTTATATTTTGTAAATTGGCTATGATTACATGTGCTCATTCCATGTAGCTATATTCTTGGGAGATCTCTTATACAAATTTATTATTTCTATTCTGAATATCTAAAATAGCCAATCAGCCAACAACATCGTGCAAAGAATGGATAATTAGAGAGGTTTGGAGAAATCGAAAAGTCTGAACAAAGAAGAAGTTAAACTACAATCTAAGATTGGAAAAGAAAGGGAATTCGTGCATGGAAAAGAAATTTTAGATATTTTGGATAGGCTCTTTACGGTTGACTTTGAATTTGAAAGAAATGAAGATATTTCATATTCAAACAATCATGAGGCTTAGGAAAGCATTATTTGTAAGGTCTCAAATAAATAAACTCTTGGAATCAGGAATGAAAGCAAAAGATGAGGAAATTGTATCATCCAATTAGCGAGCAATTTTCTAATGTCCAAAAAAATAAGACAAAATAGATACTTAGTTTGGCAAAAATTCTGGTCATATCTGGGAACACAACAAATGTAGGACAGAAGAAAGACCTTATCAACTCAAGAATTTGAAAAGCAATGTGACATTATAGCACTGGCTCAAGAGCAGTAATGAAGGAAACAGAGTAAAGATTCTATTTTGAAACGAGGCCAGATTGTGAATCGTAAATGGCCATGAGCTTTCTGAAACAGGCAATTGCAAATGAAATAGAGACATCCGTCAAGAATGATATATCATAATATAATGTCGTTTCTTCTGGAGATGGGAATTATTCTGTTCAAAAGAATTCATAGAAATGCCTGAAATAATGGAATGTATAACTTGAGAGGAATTAGAATGAAGAACTGTTAATAAGCAGAAAAAGCAAGTGTTTATGAGTACGAGTTCAAAGAATATTGCCTTGGCTATGAGAGCGCCGGGAATATGACCAAGAGAAGATAAGGACAAGGGTTTAGAGCCTCACGGAACAATAATACTTATGATTAAACTTCATCATTGATTTACAACAACCAATCTCAAACTCATCATCCTAATCAATGTTTTCAGCTTAAATAGCCTTGGAATAGAGTCCAAAAGTCGTATCTATACACCATTTACAAGATAGTAGCTTCATATAAAATAATTGTAAAGTAACTTGGAAACAATTTCAAGCTGACAATTCAAAAGCACAATTTGGCATCTAAGAAAGTTAGGAAATCTACTATCTTCGAAACAGTAAATGCTCTTGAATTTCGTTGTACGACCAGAAAGATACCACCTAACAAACTTTCACATTGTCATCATTGTGATAGTAGGAGGTTGGACAATGCGTTTCACTTTGCCTATGAGTGCTTGAATTCCATTGATTTAGAAAGACATTGTAGTCCAGTCTTCCTCTTTAGTGATTCTATTTATCTATCTTGTGGTTATCGAAAGGCGATTACCTGTTTTTCAACGGCTGTCTATAAGATGAAGTACTAGGATATTCTTCAATGTCTTTAAAAGGATTCACCCGCAACATAAGAAGGTGCGGCTACTTGAAAGAGTATCACTCCTAGAAACTTTTTTCTTGTTCCATAAGTATGACTGACAAAGCAGCCTCTAAATGATTCAACAAAGTTGCATCCCCTTCGGTCTTTGAAAATCTCAAAGAAAAGTTATTATGGTGTAATCTTTTATCTCTTGTCTGTCAATTTGTGGTTTTATCAAACCTAACGCAACTGAAGGCTCGATCTACCTCTAACATGTATAGATATAAACTTTCATATGTTTTGTTTTGGTTACTGTTGTTTTAGGGCTCTACCAACACGTCGGGTCTCAGGTTGATGAGGGTCTGTTTTGAAAACTTTTAGTCCTTTCAATCAGAAAATCTCAGAATTGAAAAGTGAATCCTTGGAGTTTTAGGTTTTTTGTTTCCTTCACAGGCTTGTTTATTTCATATTTTTCACTAATCACAAATAGCTCAAGAATGTGCATCCTTTTGAGACCAATATTTCGTCCAAAGTATTTACTGGACTTTCTATAATGTTTACTACAATAAACTTATTGGTCCTTAAATAAAGTCTGAAGAAGCACTCACTAGGAAAAACTAGTTTTGAAAATTAGAAGCACTGAAGAAACTACTCATGTTCTCTCAAATATTCAACCCTTATTGAGACAGAACAAGAACACTGGAATTATTTAAGCATTTCTGCAATACAAAATTGGATGGAAAGGAAGGGTCAGTGAGTGTTGTCAAGTCTGTGGACCTGATTCAAATTTGCTAGTGAAACTTTTCAGACTTTAATTTCTAAAACGAATTCTTCGTTCGTTTTAGTTGGACAAGTGAATTTCTATTATCTACGTTTCTTTTTAAGCCCTGGAAATGTTTCTTTTTATGACAATCCATCGAGTCCTGAGCTCCGAGTTCCATGTAGATTGTAGTTTCTTTTTAGTATTTACAACTTTTATCATCTCTTTGGAGTTTATGTACTTTGTGCAACACTTGTTGTTATTTCACTTCTGGTTTTGCATGGAAATTTGAGATTAGCGTTGTCGAGAAGAGAACAAAGACAAAAGAGTTTAAGCTGTCGTTGAGTGTTGGTACTTTAGTCAACTAGTTGCCTCACAAGTTTGTTTTTTTATCGATAATTGTTTCAGAGCAGTTTTGCGTATTTATTAGCAGTTGATAGTCTAGTCTTGTAGTCGATTGTTGAGATTCAGTCTTGGGGTTGATATTTCAAAGATATTCTGCAAGAAAGCAGTTAGACACTCCGTTGAGTGTTTTGTTCAGTACACAGAATTATATTCCGTATACTAGTTTTCCTTGTCTTCTATATGACTCTTTTCACGATGGAGAAATCGGTCTGTAACTCTGCAACAGGCATTTCTCAGGATAGCATAGGAAAGTCTCGAGTCCACCATTGCTTATTTTCAATGATTGTTTGTATTGTTGTGCTTTTAGATCAATTCTCTATTGATACGAGTATGTCTTTTGAAATATTACGGATAGAGGGCTTTAGATAACGAAAGCTGAATAAACTTGTATTTTGAAAGCAAGGGAACAGTTTTTAGTTCAAAATATACTCAACTTGTTGGGAACCATGAAATAAAGCAAGCAAAAGAGCACTGCTGAAAGTCATGGTTGTGTCCACCTGGTAAAATGTTTTGACGATAGCGACTGTAGCTACTAGTCCGTTTTGAGAAACGCCTTTGTTTTTATGAATTACTGGGTTTACCAAAAGTTAAGTTTTGTCTAAAGAATATGTAAGTCGTAAGAGTGATAGTGTTGAAGCCAGTATTGCTGCTGTTTCTGAAAGGCATCTATTGCAAATCGTCTTTGGTCCTTATATAGTTGAAGAGGAGGGTAACAGTAGTAGTACGGTGTGAATGGGAAACAAGGCGACTTGTGTTAAACAGTATTTGCCGTGTCAAGAGTGCTGCTGATCTTTTTTTCACTTCAACACACTGAAAGTCATGCTGTTGAAAGTAGTGGTAGTTGTAGCTGTCAAAAAGTGAAAAGGAAACTTCACATTTTGTGCAAACAGCTTGCGTTTGGATAGTATACAAAGTAACTCTAAAAGAAACTCACGAAGGATTGGGAGAACGTCAACAAGATTACACAAGTGCACACATTGATATAATCGTGTCCGACTAGAGTTTTTGGTTTGACTCTGACGATAAAGTCCAGCTTTTGGTATACAATTCCTAGAAAGCATACGCAGACGAACAAAGTAGTTTGCAAATACATTGACACGAACCTAAAACATTTTTCGATTATCACAGCAAAATCAAACCGTTCGTTACTACTTGAAATTCAACCAGAACAGCAACAACAACAAATATGAGCCCAAGCCTAGTGCAGTATGGCATAGTCATCAATTCTACAAAGAGAATGATTCCTGCTTCTATCTTTTACTGTTTTCTTCGTTGTTGGCATGAGCGGAAAAGTGTCATTGTTTTAGTTACTTGGAATTGTAAACAACAACAACAACAACAATTGAAAGTTATACTGTATTACTGAGTGGTACATGGAATATTAATTATAGTTTTCGTCATAAAAGTACGAATTTGACCTATTTTTTACTATAAAGGAAAATTGTATTGTTGACTTTACAAAATAAAAAAGCATTATTCGCACACTTACGACTATTCCTGTATCTTACTATCAGTAGAACTACATACGGTTCTGATTTTGAACAACAAATAGAGTATCGAGTTGCTTTACTGGTCGATTTTCGATTTTGCTTGTATCTGTTTGAGACTAATCTTTACCTTTTGATTCTTGAAACGAACTTATTTGTTATCTCATGATAGTATGATGAAGCGACTAATCGTCACTTCTTTTCGGAAAACGTCGACGTAAAAACTTTTCAGAAGCTTTTTTCATTGGAAATCCCGATCACAAAGAATCTCTTTGTCCCGTGATAGTTGCGTTGCATTTGTAGGGATGGGTAACTCCAAATGATCAATTCGAGACAATTTCGTCAGTTGAATCAAGTAATCTTTGACAAGTGAACTTGCAGTATCATGAAAGTGTACAACATACTGTTTTCTGTGATCTAGAATCTACTACTGATTTATCTGGATATATTGTATTGCTCTTATGTTGAAACCACCTTTTGATTATTTGTGTGCTTTAGAACATTTCCATCTTACTTGTTCGACCCTAAGACCAGCTTCATATGAAATTAGTCATCTAATCGATAAGGATAGGGTAATACCGACT